>NC_060121.1:723670319-723970513 GCF_021461395.2 Schistocerca americana
GGACTTAACATCTGGTGTCATCAGTCTCCTAGAACTTTGAACTACTTAAACCTAACCAACCTAAGGACATCACACACATCCATGCCCGAGGCAGGATTCGAATCTGCTACCATAGCGGTCGCGCGGTTCCAGACTAAAGCGCCTAGAATCGCTCGGCCACAGCGGCCGGCGCTTTTCTTTTGTAAGAAGTGTCAGTCAAAAACCAACTGTAGCACAGAAACGGTTCAGCGCCCTTGATTGTTATTTACTGTGATGGATGCGTTCTCATTGCTCATCTCTAACACTGTCCAAGTTTTGCGGGAAAATGGCTCTGAGCAATATGGGACTTAACATCTATGGTCATCAGTCCCCTAGAACTTAGAACTACTTAAACCTAACTAACCTAAGGACATCACACACATCCATGCCCGAGGCAGGATTCGAACCTGCGACCGTAGCAGTCGCGCGGCTCCGGACTGAGCGCCTAGAACCGCTAGACCACCGCGGCCGGCTTTGCGGGAAAAAGTCAATATAAGAAGAGTATTTTTAGACATAACTCATTTTTTTTGTAGGTTCCAATAGTTCGGTCAATACAGGAACATAATTCTCTTGTATTCCGATTCCCAAAAAAACCATGAAAAATCGTTTTTAAAGAAGTCCAAAAATGTAACACTCGTCAGTTCAGCATCAAACGTCCACTGATCAATAAATTATTTTCGGATTTTCGGTCCAATGAAAGCACCCTCTTTCAACATGGCCTCACTGGTCTTGGGAAAAACTTCTTTCAGGTGATTGAAAGCCTCACCATCTTTATCAAGAGCCTTTGCGAAGATCTTCATCAGGCCTAACTGCGGAGGGAAAATGATTTTACATGTCACAACTAATTGTTTATTCTTAACGGTTTTCCTTCCTTCGGTATACAATGGTCTCACAGGCAATTCTTTGATTTTGTAGTGTTTTGGAATCTCACCTGTCCTACAAATGTAGAAATAACAGTATTCTGTGAAACCAATCTGTAGATTTGTAAGTAGTGCAATAATTTTTAAATCACAGCTTATCATCTACTCATCGTTTCCCCCTGCTAGTTGGAGACGCTTTTATTTTTCATTCTTATCTGCTGAATTGAGACTCTTTAGACGTTTGAAAGTTCAGCTTTCAGTACAAAATAAACACGTTGTGGCAGATTAAATTCATCTGTCACCTAGCGACTGTTGTAAAACTGACCCTACGTAGCGCAAAGAAATAAAAAAAATATACTGAGGGTTTTAAAATTTTGGATTTTTGTAGAAGTAAAATAATAAAATAGAAAGAAAATGTAGAAAACGCTTAATTTTAAATATTTCAGAACGCTTACGTTATACCACATTCCTAGGGGCACAGTTTGATTTTACAGCTAATATCGCACTCCAGATGCGAAATAGCTGTTGTTTAGTACAATTAAAGACAAGCATTTAAGAGATCAAACCTCTAACTACAGAATCGTTGCTATATTCGATGAGTGTGAGTGATTTAGTCATATCTGATATTTCTATGTAAATACCTGTGCGCAGGCAGTATGGAACTATTGCCAAGGTCACGGTTGTAAATTTATGTGGAAGACACCGTGGAAGTAATGTTGACTCTCCAGGTGTCAGCTGGAGTCCATAATTGAGGGCATTTGTCATGTTGCGTGTTGAACATGACGCTTTTAGTTCATTGTTGACAGTGAAGTTAGTCTTCAAACTCATTCTTGAATGAGAAATGTTTCCAGAAGTGAGCTGGCAGCTGCGAATGTATATTGGTGGTCATGATTACAGTGGTATCTGCTGCTCCGTGGAAACCTGAGTAATCTGTGAGCTACGTCAGTATTAATATTATAAATGCGGAAGAATCTGTCACGTTTTCACGACTAAACCGCTTAACCGATTTCGAATAAATTTGGTATGGAGATATCTCGAGCGCTGAACAAGAACATAGGCTACTTTGGGAAGTAAAAAGCACTAATAAAAATAGGAAACAGAAAATATTTTTACAGCAATTAACATAAACCATGTTAAAAAGTTATTAAATTTGTTGAATAATGTGCTCTTATAACTAATAGCTACTTTATTCAATAGCCCGGTGCATAAATGCGCGCGCCTGCCCACGCCCCTCCGCACGCACCAGCATGCAGCAACATTGTGCGTGCCATCGCGTCGTGCGTAGAGGTAGTTGTGAGAGGGGGCGTGGCGCACATCACGAGTTATGTGCTTACCCGAAGAGAAACGTGAGGGCAGCTGACGTTACTACACGAACAATAGCTTACTTACTCACCTTCACGCATGATGACGAAAGTACTGATCTGCGAGCGCAGCTGCAAGTAACAGCTAGTGGATGTTATAAAGATGTTAATGAGTCGTTGTCAGAGCTGAGTAGAATATATGCGTAGAGTCTGTGTTGCAGGGATTTCAGCGAACTGGTTGTGAAGTGAAATGCGTATCCGCAATATTTATTTCACACATTATGCAAGGAAAACAAGACGTATTTTTAACAATTTTAATGAATTTCCTGGGCGTAGACAATTAAATTTCTTAAGGTCTTAAGTAGTTAGACTGCTTAATGTCAGTTTGTTAATAAAAGAAATAAATTTTATGTATGAGTCCGCCATCATTGTGAATTTTCTCTGAATAAAACCATCTAGATCACTCAATAAATTCCATTATTACGCCATTTCAGGTATTGCTATCATCAGATATCAGCAACTAAGATTAAAGACGCCGGCCGAAGTGGCCGTGCGGTTCTAGGCGCTGCAGTCTGGAACCGCGAGACCGCTACGGTCGCAGGTTCGAATCCTGCCTCGGGCTTGGATGTGTGTGATGTCCTTAGGTTAGTTAGGTTTAACTAGTTCTAAGTTCTAGGGGACTAATGACCTCAGAAGTTGAGTCCCATAGTGCTCAGAGCCATTTGAACCATTTTTTAAGATTAAAGAAATATTAAGAGCGACAGGCGTTTGTCCTATACTATCAAGCTGCAAAAGATGAAAAATTAAAGTTAAAAATATATTTGTAAAAGATCACTCACCATAAAACATAGAACTTGCAAAACAAGATTCACTGTTAGTATTGAAAACCTGTGGCTACATAGAGTGGCAATAAATAGATTGGCTCATAAAATATCCAAAGATGTAAGTTCCAGCCGACAGGAAGCACTAGTGTGGCGGACCTTGCCTTCAAAATTCTATATACACAATTTCCTTTTCTCGTTCCTGCTTATAAAAAGACAGTCTGCAAATTTCAAACACCCAGTCAAACTATGAAAGATAAGTCAAACGAGTATGCAACTATATCGACTTAAATCGTGTTTTGTAATTTGAGTGTTTGTAGTATAAAGACATCCTGTCTTTTTATGCCCCGAATAGGCATAGGTTGACACTGAACCTTGGTTTGCAAGAATGATCTTTTCAAAATATTTTTTAATTTCTTAATTTTTTTCTTTTGTAGCTTGATATTATATAAGAAACACCTGTCGCTCTCTATGTCCCCTGCGTCTTAATTACAGATGTTCGATGATGACAGTAGCTGAAACGGCGTAATAAAGAGAATTATTAAGCGATCTAGACGGTTTTGTTCTCAAAATAAGATCTCCTTGTCTCTGGAAGGAAGTGTAGTGACCAAAAATGGTAGAGGAGCCCTCATCTTGACTACTGCAATCAGGTTCAAGTGAATGTAGACTGGTTAAAGGAAGACGAGCAGGCTTGCACGGTATAAATTTGCGCAAAGAGTTGCAAGAAAACAGTCTTTGGACTGAAGACAACACATGTTTTCAAGAGAGAGAAACTGCACAGCAAAACTCCCTCATTGAAGCCGAGCTGTCGTAAATGTTTCTCTCATGTTGTCTCTAAACGTATTCAGGCTAAGGCCTAATGTACATGTACAGTTTTGTTACAAAAGAGTAAACGAAAAGAAAATTAACACGAACATAGCAATCAACTAGATGAACCATTTGTGGCAGTTATCATGCAGTATGTAGATCCTTGCACGAGGTCTGCTTGGCGGTACCACTTCGGCGATCTGAAGCGGTGTTACCCGGACTACTGTAGTACAGATGTACCTGTTCATGGTGCATGGTTACATTTGCTGTGCAGCAAAAGTTTGATTTTCAGTATTTCATATGCTTTAAAAATTTAAAATGCTTTCATAATGTAGTCTAGAATCTGTACATGTGTCTGAGGCCGCGTAGCTTCGGGCGCGCAAATGCCACGGTTGTATTCATGCAGTATTTGAGAACGAGAGGACTTAGTGACGTGAAACAGTCCGTACATATAACAATGCTTTAAAAAACTTTTTGTCGGTGACACACCCAGAAAATGATGAAACGATAAAATGTTTATCGCTTAGTATACACTCCTGGAAATTGAAATAAGAACACCGTGAATTCATTGTCCCAGGAAGGGGAAACTTTATTGACACATTCCTGGGGTCAGATACATCACATGATCACACTGACAGAACCGCAGGCACATAGACACAGGCAACAGAGCATGCACAATGTCGGCACTAGTACAGTGTATATCCACCTTTCGCAGCAATGCAGGCTGCTATTCTCCCATGGAGACGATCGTAGAGATGCTGGATGTAGTCCTGTGGAACGGCTTGCCATGCCATTTCCACCTGGCGCCTCAGTTGGACCAGCGTTCGTGCTGGACGTGCAGACCGCGTGAGACGACGCTTCATCTAGTCCCAAACATGCTCAATGGGGGACAGATCCGGAGATCTTGCTGGCCAGGGTAGTTGACTTACACCTTCTAGAGCACGTTGGGTGGCACGGGATACATGCGGACGTGCATTGTCCTGTTGGAACAGCAAGTTCCCTTGCCGGTCTAGGAATGGTAGAACGATGGGTTCGATGACGGTTTGGATGTACCGTGCACTATTCAGTGTCCCCTCGACGATCACCAGTGGTGTACGGCCAGTGTAGGAGATCGCTCCCCACACCATGATGCCGGGTGTTGGCCCTGTGTGCCTCGGTCGTATGCAGTCCTGATTGTGGCGCTCACCTGCAAGGCGCCAAACACGCATACGACCATCATTGGCACCAAGGCAGAAGCGACTCTCATCGCTGAAGACGACACGTCTCCATTCGTCCCTCCATTCACGCCTGTCGCGACACCACTGGAGGCGGGCTGCACGATGTTGGGGCGTGAGCGGAAGACGGCCTAACGGTGTGCGGGACCGTAGCCCAGCTTCATGGAGACGGTTGCGAATGGTCCTCGCCGATACCCCAGTAGCAACAGTGTCCCTAATTTGCTGGGAAGTGGCGGTGCGGTCCCCTACGGCACTGCGTAGGATCCTACGGTCTTGGCGTGCATCCGTGCGTCGCTGCGGTCCGGTCCCTGGTCGACGGGCACGTGCACCTTCCGCCGACCACTGGCGACAACATCGATGTACTGTGGAGACCTCACGCCCCACGTGTTGAGCAATTCGGCGGTACGTCCACCCGGCCTCCCGCATGCCCACTATACGCCCTCGCTCAAAGTCCGTCAACTGCACATACGGTTCACGTCCACGCTGTCGCGGCATGCTACCAGTGTTAAAGACTGCGATGGAGCTCCGTATGCCACGGCAAACTGGCTGACACTGACGGCGGCGGTGCACAAATGCTGCGCAGCTAGCGCCATTCGACGGCCAACACCGCGGTTCCTGGTGTGTCCGCTGTGTCGTGCGTGTGATCATTGCTTGTACAGCCCTCTCGCAGTGTCCGGAGCAAGTATGGTGGGTCTGACACACCGGTGTCAATATGTTCTTTTTTCCATTTCCAGGAGTGTATTTTCGCAGTTCAGGCAGTATAGTTTTAGCATCATCCGTAACGTATTAATTTATCACTTAATTACTATTAGCTTGATCCACACCACACTTTGCAGACGGTATACACTGCTGAATGTACCTCCAAAATTGTTTCATTTTACGACTTATAGTTCAGGAGATATGACGCCTTAACATTGAAATGCGTGAAAACCTGGCTTTTGCTTGAATCGGAGCGCAAATTACCCGAACTGTATTCGTCCAGTGTTTCGCAATAAGAGCACCTAGCAACTTCCAACAAACTTCAAACATAATTTCAAATCTTACATGAACTTTTTCGCGCTTACATTCTTAACGTCAAATATTTAACACGTTAGTTGATTTATAAGTTAATCAGAAATCTGGAACTGATTTGATTTTTTAAATAGTCGGGGGTTTACTGGTACTCACTAAGCAGTGTAAACAGTGCCGAGCACTTCCTGCCTTTGGAGTGGTGGTGATATGTATGGACTCTGCCCTAGCACCGCCTGTCTTTAAGAGATTGGAAAGAACTTCGGTCTTGTTACAAGATCTGATGACAGCCACACGTATCGTGGTGCTAGAAAATTCCTGAACATTACCAACAAAATCAATAATAGTGCATACATATCACTTCAGTAACCCTTAAATTCAAAATTTTTTTCTGTCTTGTGAAATTTTTTAGCTTAGCTTATTTCAAATGCTGAGAAGTATTTTTGCTATTTTTGCCTCATACTCCACACATCTCAGAAGACCCGGTTGTTTTTTCTCTTCTAATCCAGCTAGGGCAGATAGAGTTGCTTTACTGAGATAAACTACTTGCCTGCAACAGTTTGTCGCTGGTTATGTTGAAATTCAGAAAAGAAGTCAGACAGTTTTCCGGTTTCACATCTAGTCGAGGTCGAAGGCTTTCAAGTTCGTCGACATAGGCGATTTATGAGACTTTTGCTTCATAATCTACAAATTATCCGTCTCTCCCTTACCCATTTTTTATATTTGTAATATTCTTAATTTCATTTCTGCAGCTTTTCATTATCTTTGGCTTCTGTTTTCTTCTGTACGTTCCTATTTAACTGTGAAAAGGGTGAGCAATACCGTTATGCCTCGAATTTCAAACTGAAAGAACTGACGCAGTGTTTACGACACCGAACACTCTTTAAATTGCCGTTTGCCATACTGATTTAGGTTGTCCATGTTTCCCGTAAAACGCGTAAAGTAGCGATGGTTTTTTTTTTAAGGTCGACTCCCTTTTCCACCCTTGTGCAGTCTTAGCTTGTTGTCTGTCTGAAGTGACTTCGTCGTCGACTAGACGTTAGAGGCTAATTTGCCTGCCTTCCATTTGGAAATTGCCCAATATTTTCACCAGTATTCGAATTTAAATTCCTGTCCTCCACGAATTTCTGCCTCTGTATTGAATAATTATTCAGTATCTTCCTTCACACCCTTTTAAAAATAAGACTTAAACGAAACGGAAGTAGACGGCAACTTGTGTTATTGAGTTGATTATCAGGTGCACATTCCTCTTAATAGTGAGCACTTCAAGTTTATGTAGCACACAGCTTACCTTTTATCTGAGGCGTTGTTGGATAGGCGCAGGGAAGCTAGCAATAGGTGAAACACAAACTACAGATACGAGAAGGAGATGCACTTGGGAGAACGTACCTGGAAGTACTTGGTCTCGCTCGGCACACGGGGCATAATCGGCGGAGCCCTCGAGGGCCCGTGGCGGCGCTCTTTCTGCGGCAGCGGCGCCGCGGAGATAAGGCCGGCCGGATTACATGCAGCCGGCCCACTAACAACGGCCCCCATCCGTTCCTGTCGTTATAACTCTGCTAGCAGCTGCTGCACGCGCTATTCGGGACCAGAAATGGCCCCGCCGTTACACTATCGCCATGCCAGCAACAGCGCACCTGCTGTTATCAAAGCGCGACTTCTGTGCTCGTTTCGTTCCGTCGCATTCGCAGTTATTTCCCAAGACCTGACACTGCGAACCGTCATTTTCTGAGGAATCAGCCGTGTATTTAGGCTCATTTTTATTGCTGTCACATATCCATATATACATGGTCATTCAGCTGCCCTTACCTATGGGTCTAATGCAACCCATAACGCCTTCAAAAACCGTAAGTGAGATTTTCATATTCTCGCGCTCGCTATGCGCAAACCGTTAGTCATACAGAAATAAATGAACAGTACATTTTTGCAATGCGTACTGGAATACATTTTCGCTATCGGCCGTACTTTTCGAATTATTCAAGAAAAATCTACGGAAGTTACCTTCAAACGCATTTTTCTTGAATAACTCGAAAACCATGGCCACCATCCAAAACCTATCCCAATACACAATTTAACTACATTAAATTTCTTACAAAAAAGTCCTTTTCATTTTTTTGTAGGACTAATAGTTTACAGTAGTAAGCGACAAAATATGAAAACCTCGCACGTGGATTTTGAAGGCGTTGCAGGTTGCATAAAATCCATAGCTAGGGACAGCTGAATCAACCTAGAACGACGTGCTATAACTACAGGAAAATAGGAACGTAAGGTAAAGGAATTATACCAGCAGAAGTATTTTACCATTTACTGTTAACTGAAAAGCATTGTTACACTTTCGTAATTTCACTTTCAGTCCTTTTAGTTGACATTTCATGTTTTTGGGATGCATTGTTTACTCTGAAGTGACAAGTAATGGCATAGCGGTATGCACATAAACAGATGGAGGTGGTATCGCGTACACGAGGTGTAAAAGGACAGTGCACTGCCGGAGCTGTCATTTGTACTCATGTGGTTCATGCGAAAAAGCTATGGCCGCACCACGGGAATTAACTGACTTTGAACGCGGTATGGTAGTTGGGAGCGAGACGCAAGGGACATTCCGTTTCTGAAATCGTTTCGGAATTCAGTATTCCGCGATCCATAGTGTCAAGAGTACCAATAGTACCAAATTTCAAGCATTACGTCTCACCATGGACAACGGAGGGCCGACGACATTAACCTAAAAAATCAGTGTGGGACGTACGACGGACATTTCCGTTAGGACAGTGCGGCGAAATATGGCGTTATATAAATAAATGTCGTGTGACTAGGGTCTCCCGTCGGGTAGACCGTTCTCTAGGTGCAAGTCTTTCGGTTTGACGCCACTTCGGCAACTTGCGCGTCGATGGGGGATGAAATGATGATGATTAGGACAACACAACACCCAATCCCTGAGCGGAGAAAATCTCCGACCCAGCCGGGAATCGAACCCGGCCCTTAGGATTGACGTTCTGTCGCGCCGACAACTCAGCTACCGGGGGCGGACAATGTGGCGTCAATGGGCTATGGCAGCAGACGACCGACGCGAGAGCCTTTGCTAACAGCACGACTTCGCCTGCAGCGCCTCTCCTTGGCTGGTGACCATATCAGTTAGACCCTAGACGGCTGGAAAACCGTGGCCTGGTGAGATGAGTCCCGTTTCAGTTGGTAAGACCTGGTGGTAGGATTCGAGTGTGGCGCAGACACCATGAAGCCATGGACCTAGGATGTCAACAAGGCACTGTCAAAATGGTTCAAATGGCTCTGAGCACTATGGGATTCAAGATCTGAGGCAATAAGTCCCCTAGAACTTAGAACTACTTAAACCTAACTAACTTAAGGACATCACACACATCCATGCCCGAGGCAGGATTCGAACCTGCGACCGTAGCGGTTGCGCGGTTCACTGTTGGTGAATTTTATGACATTGACAGTTATACAAAGAATTGCATGTTTTCAGTTGAAATAGCAAAATACAATTTGTCCTCGATAAAGCTGGCTGGCTCTGAGCACTATGGGACTCAACTGCTGAGGTCATTAGTCCCCTAGAACTTAGAACTAGTTAAACCTAACTAACCTAAGGACATCACAAACATCCATGCCCGAGGCAGGATTCGAACCTGCGACCGTAGCGGTCTTGCGGTTCCAGACTGCAGCGCCTTTAACCGCACAGCCACTTCGGCCGGCCTCGATAAAGCAGAGCCAGTGCTCCAGTGAACATATTATCGACGAAAGTTAATCCCTATCAAAATTAATTTTCATCAGTCACACATCTAATGCTTTGCACAAGTTTTTAAATTTGTTTGTGTGTTACATCAAACTATACAGATCAATCGGGGATTATATGTAATGTTACATGTTCTGTGTAGATCCGTTTTGCTAAAAACTAGAAGACTTAATTCTTCTGTTACTGTCTCTTTAGTGAATACATAGAAAACATCCTGTGCTTAATGTGCCTACCGTTGAAACAGGACCTGTTGACAGACTACGAAATTCGAACTGTCACACAATGTCATTTCTGCCAACTGTGTCGTGTTCGCAGCACCTTTTTCGTGGAGAATTCACAATAGTTTTTAACTGCCTGTTGGACTGACTGTAGTTCTGATTTTTTTCTGTTTGTCTAAGAAAATTTCGGGGAGTTCAGTGTCTGGAACACTGTGAATGAATGCATATAACAGAAGAAAAAATTGTCCAAAGCTTACACGTTTGAACGACTGAAACTACAAGGAATAGTGCCCTCATGACAAGTGACAAAGGACAGGGTCTACTGTTCGTCAGTACATTGTGAAATATCTCTGCAGTCACAATGTATTGCAGTGTCTTAAGAGAATCAAAATTAAGAATTAACAGGAGAAACTACTCAGAGATATATTATACCTGTTTCTTGCGAACTGAATAGCTGTTTATTCTGGCGTGTGACGGCATTGGTTGATACAGTCTTTGTTCCGAGGAGGTTTGCGGCTTGCTGACGGCAGACATTTCCGTTTGCAGACTTCCGAAATTCGATCTGTGGCCTACTTGGCACTTTGCTTAACTAATTCGTTTCAGGTAATGGTATTTGTCGGGCGCTCGCATTGCTGGCGGCGATATTTCAGGGGAGGCGTTTGTGCGGTGATGAGATTAATGCCGGCGTCGCGTGCCGCACGCCCCGGCAAAAGTGTGCTCTGCCGACTGCTGCCCCAGTCTGCGCCCGGCGCGGATTGCGTCTGGCAGCGAGGCAGCCGGGGGTTCACCTCAAGCCCCCACCGGTAGTCGGCGTAGTCACTTGCAGTGCTGATCAGTTAGCGAACAACTGCAGCTACTTTCCAAACGTAGCCTAGACACAAAAGTCGTACGAACTTCAGCTGAAAATATCGCAGTTTAAATGCCAGTCCGCCCAGCGGAAGGTGTCTGTGGTATTACACTAAATCTCTTCAGTGGAGCATCGTGATGATCTCCACGTCGAATTCTAGGTTTCCTCTTCCACATTACAGATGAACATTTGCGAATGCTAGTCGTGTTAACTGTTTCTTGTGCAAACGCTTAGTAACACGACAAAAGTTTATCGAGTCTCAGCCTTCAAGAACGCACGAGCATTACAATGTGTCCTAAACATAAGTATCGCCGAAGAGCGTGCCTGCAACATCATCGCTGCATTTTCGGACAGTTTGTTCTGAGCGGTGTTGCCGGCGTGCAGCCAGTGACGATGGGAAAGGCTAGCACTACGATTAGCGGGCCCCTACCACTCGACTTTCTGAATCGTCAAACACAAAGCTATTTTAATCGGAATGCAGAATTCTGTGCACACATCAGAATAAGTCGTAAAGTAATAAGGACTGTGCGCTTCTTTTTAGTTTAACTGTATTATTTTCTCATCTTCAAGACGAATTTGTTCATTATACTTTTGTATTCCTCCTCCGCGATGCATGATAAAACAGGCTGTTCACTTTCAATTTGCCCTGAGTACGATAGTAGTTCCCTCTCTCGCACACATAACACGACAACATAGTGGTGCTGTGATCGCCAGCCACAGTCTTCGATTGACGAAGCTTTATTTGCATTTGAATATACACAATAGCATATGAAAAAAGAAGCAGATATGGCTAATTGGGATTATGAAAATCAGATTTGTGCACCAGATGTGTAAAAACTGACATCATTGTTCCCCCTTTTTTTTTCAGTGGATGATCGACTGCGTGCAGGCAATGTCGCTGTGTATTGTGTGTGTAGGTCTGTAACTCGTAATGTTCGATATGTCTCTTAATTAACCCAGTGACTGAACAACAGCCATGTCCACTTATTTCTTTGCACTTGTGTCTTAAACATTAGAGGACTGAGTCGTCGTACTCCTGCCGTGCCGTCAATATTAGTTGTGACATTACGCTTAGTTGTCCGTCACTAATGTGTAACAAGTTGGCGAATCTTGCTTTGCATCGAGCATCTCGATCGCTTTACAGTGCTGAAATTTAGTATAGGATAAATAATCGTAAGATACTGCCATAGTGTTAATTGTTGATTAACTACTATCTTAGTGATCACGGATACTCCTACCAACAACCTACTGCATCCGCAACTGTTCTGAGCCGCTATGAGGTTTTTAGTTGGCGTTAATCTCTGGAAAAATCTTCAGAGCATCATTGTTTTCTCTTTTGGCAGGTTCGAATCCTGCCTCGGGCATGGGTGTGTGTGACGTCCTTAGGTTAGTTAGGTTTAAGTAATTCTAAGTTCTAGGGGACTGATGACCTCAGATGTTAAGTCCCATCGTGCTCAGAGCCATTTGACCCATCTTTTGGCAGCGGAACAGTGTTTGTACACAATAGCGAATTAACTGCTCCAACTCATTCTTGTTGGACTGTTCTCAAGCAGCAGCTGTGTATCAGAAGCAAGAAGCGATCCAGTGCTTAGGATTTTACATACCGATCAGCAAGAAAATCGTGACCGCCTACCTAATAGCCGGTGTGTCCACCTTTAGCGCGAATAACAGCGGCGACGCGTCATGGCATGGAGGAAATGAAGCCTTGGTAGGTCGCTGGAGGGAGCTGGCACCACTTCTGCACATACAAGTCACGTAACTCCCGTAAATTCCGGGTAGGGGGGCGATGAGCTCTGAGGCCACGTTCAAATCACATCCCAGATGTGTTCGATTGGGTTCAGATCTAGAGAGTTGGCGGTTCAGCACATCAAGTGAAACTTGACACTGTGTTCCTCACACCACTCCATCATACTCCTGGCCTTGCGACATGGCGCATTATCGTATCGAAAAATGCCACTACCGTCGGGAAACAATCGTCATGGAAGGCTGTACGTGGTCTGCAACCAGTGTCCAATAATGTCTTGCCGTCATGATGCATTACACAAGTTTCACTGGACCAATGGACGCCCACGTCAATGTTCCCCAGAGCATAATAGAGCCGCCGCCAGCTTGTCTTCGTCCCGCAGTACTGGTGTCAAGGAGCTGTTCCCCTCGAAGAAGACAGAATCGCGACCTCCCATCGTCTTGATTAAGAAGGTATCGGGACTCATCAGACCGTGCAACGCTCAGTGACTGCGGCAGGAACGCTCTGCTACTACGACAACGTCCAGTGCCGAAGGTCACGTGCCCATTGCAGGTGTAGTTGCCGAAGTCATGGCGTTAACATCGGCACATGCATGGGTCGTCGGCTGCGGAGGCCCATCGTTAGGAGTGTTCGGTGCACTGTGTGTTCAGACTCATTTGTACTTTGCCCAGCATTAAAGTCTGATGATCCTTGCGCCACAGTTCGCCGCCCGTCCTGTTTTACCAGTGTGCCCAGTCTACGATTTCTGACACCTGTAATGAGGGGTAGCCGCCCAAACACCTGACGTCTATACGTGATTTCACCTTCGTTTCGCCTCCGGGACACCACAGTCTGCCCTCGGTCAGACTCAGGCAGATCGCGCGCCGCGTCGGTTCTAAACACGGAAAGCACGCTCACTGATACTGCAGACCCCAAGCTTGTGTCTGACTAGCAATCGTTCTTCGGCAGGAATGCTGTTATCACCTGAACCGGTTCATGTCGATAGTAGGTCGGTCGTCAATTTTTTCCTGGGTGATCAATGTAAATACCTGCAGCGAAAACCACCGCTTAACTTTTGTTAACGGGTTATCAGTGATATTTTGCGTAAAGCGTGTAGGCTGCTTCTCGTTATACGTGTATTACCGTATTCTGAGCATTTCGCGGATAGACATCCACAGATAGATCGCGGTAGAGGAAAGAATGAAGTGACATTGCAATTTTCAAGATTTCATTTGGTTTTGGTTTAGAGGGCATCGGTTGCCATAAAAACGAAGTTTATCTTCGGTCCTTACATTGTTTAAAATCAAGACATTCGGACATTGTGGTATCTAAAATATTTCGCCACAATAAATTCAGGACATCGTATTTTCATTTTCGTAGGAGTCGAACTGTTACTATTTTTTGTTGATTCCTTCAGTTGATGTTCTAGCAGTATTTACCGTTGTCGATTTAAAAATTCTTGCTTTAAACAAACTTAAGGAAAACACTGGGTTATGTCGCATAATAATGGTACAGTTTCAAAGCCTCCAATTTGTATCTCAGTGTTGTTCACGTTCAGAGCTCCGTAGAATTGTCCGTCTTTTTTGGTGACGATAATAACAATATTTGTTATATGTTAGCTGCCCCATTTTTGCTTCTATCAACATTCTTTTGAAACACGATAAATGTTACCGAAAGTCTTTCCTTGCCTGCGTTATGAAAACGAAGTTCGTATTTAACCGAAAAATTTGCCGAGATTTAGCTTTTTAGTGTCATGTCGAATTAGAACCATCACAGAAATTGCTCATGTTTTTCATTCTTTCTAGATTATCTGGAGCTCTTAAGTGAGGTTTTAGTGGTTGCTGTCACCGACGTACAACATTCTTTCTGCATTAATGCGATTTGATCAGCATGAGTGAAAAGATGTCAGAGCTGTAGCATTACAGTAGAGTTTTTACTGAATTTGGTCAGAATTCAGAAGTAGTGAAGGAAGATGCTGTTGTAGAGTTTTATTCCGAGGAACATCTTAGTCGACGTTAGGCGAGCGCCAAATTAACCCACTTTGTGACTTGATGGTTCTCTGGTAAAACGCCAAGTACAGATGCAAATCTGTCACTTGCGACTGCCGGTCAGTCCCGGGATTTTGTAACTGCTTTTCATTACTTTATTCACCTCTGACCTGAAAAATGCGCGTCAAACTATTTGATCACATAACTGGCTGTATCGATCAAGTCAAAGCTCGGAGGAAGGTAACTTCATACCACTTCCAGTTGGACCATGGCTGTAGTGTTCAAACCATTCTTCGGACTGCGATATATTTACCTTTTTTATCCATTATGACCTCATGTACTTTCTGGACCGTTTTTTTAATCGGTGGTGCGTTAGCTTTCGTTTTCCATTCCGCTTCTTTCTCTCCGTGCTACGTAGATCGTTATTCTCTGCGTCTGTGGTTGTGTCACTTTTATATATGTAATACAGCACCTGCGTTCGGTAGAAGTAGAGCTTAGTGCCTCCCATGCATCGCATGACCTCCTAGGTTGCTTGCGTTTTCGTCCAAATCGTACGTGACAAACGACAGATTGTCTAAAGACTCACACCTCATTTCCGACTCCAATCTTATTCAAGCTGATCTCTTCTTTCTTCTTTGATGGCATCGTGCTTTGCGCGTCGTTAAACTGGGATTGTTCTTCGTCCCCCCCCCCCTCCTCCTCCTCCACCTCTTCTGCTTTCGCTCCGATCTCTAAGCATAATTTAATTGGGATTTTTCTTGATCTGCCTCTTTCTTTTTCTTCTTCCTCTTCTTCTTCGCCTCTTCTACTTTCACGTTGTCCCCTAAGCATCATTAAATTGGGATTTTTCTTGATCTGCCTTCTTTTTCTTCTTTTTTCTCTTCTTCTTCACCTCTTCTACTTTCGCGTTGTCCTCTACGCATCGTCAAACTGGGACTTTTCGTTATCCGCCCTCTTCTCCTTCTTCTTCTCCTCCAGCTCTTCTGCTTTCGCTTCTCTATTCGTTTATATATTGTTTTTTCTGATGTGTCATCTTAATTGTGGATTCCAAAGTGCGATCTTGTGGGTAAAGCGCCTCGAAATATCCCTTTCACGTGGCTGGGAAGTGTTTTCCACAAATTTTTGTCGTCGCAACAAGTCGTCTGTGATGAGACACGCGCTACTGCGTTAGCGCCGGCTGCCGGAGACCGGGCGCGTAGCGGCTGGCTGCGGCCGCTCCGCCCTCCCCCCACCGGCAGCAGGCCAGGCAAGACGTGTCGTGGAATATTGATGCAGCCCTTGTCGTTAGGGCCCAGGTGTTCCACGGGCCGGCTTTACGGCCGCCGCGCGCCCCGCCCCTCGCCATTCCCCCTGAAACAACGTCCGTCTCGTTCTTCCGCAGTGGCAGCCGGCTCATCCAGCGACAGCACTGACTGTGATTCTTTTTTATACGACGACCCCGCACCCCGCTCACGACGGCGCGTACGCCGCTCCCCCCGCACGACGGATCGTCTGACGCGGGCGACATTCGGCGCTACCACTCGGTCGGTAACCGGACTCGGCGGGCGCGCTGCTGAGGGCGAGCGGAGCGCGCCGGCCGCGGGCTGGTTCCGCCGGTGAGCAGCGAGTGCCGCGAAGAGCCGGCGGCAGCGGCGACGGCGCCCGGACGCGCAGCGGGCGCGCAGCGAGCGGCGCGCGCGGAGGCGGAGGCGCATGGCGGCGGGGGCGGCGGCCCCGGCCCGCAGGCGACGGCGCGCTCGTAGCGGTGCGCGCTCGTGACGTGGCCCCCGCCCGCCACGGCCACCGCCACCGTCGTGCTCGTGCGGCGGCCGGTCGCCCGGCTGAGGCGCGCGCTGCTCGCCACGTCGCGCTACAAGCTGGAGGGCTTCCAGCGACACTCGCACCACGCCTCCGCCTCGCACCACCACCAGCACCACCAGCCGCCACCGCTGCACCATGTGCTGACCTACCACCACCAGCAGGCGCCGCCGCCGCCGCAGCAGCAGCAGCCGCAGCCGCGCGGCCGCCCGCTCGCCGCGCCGCCCGCACTCAACGCCAGTGAGTACTCCGCCGCCGTGCTCCGTTGCTATGTCCCAAACGGCGAGAGCTGTAGTGAGGGATGGACGTAGGAAACCGGAGGTTTACAAACTCTCCTTCCAGTCTGCCGACCCGCCGCAACCATTAAAGGCAGCTCAGCCTGTCGCAACTGATACAGAAAAGTAAAGTACGCGCAATATTACTTGGCCGCTAGCTGTGCGGAAGGCGTCGTAGGGGAAGGTACGTGATAGTTATGGGGGCTTCCTTGCGAAGGTGACAGCGCGCTAAAGGAAGTATAGTTCTACAGCACAAGCCTTCACACAAAAACATATCTCGCAGAGCTTGAAAGCTACAGCTAGCGAGTCTGCAGACGATCGATCATATTAACAGGTTATGCCAGTACGACAGATAATGCGACGAGTCTACCGTTATTATTAAAGACGAATGGGCACACGATTACGATGAAACTGGATCAGAGAGAGCGATTTATTTTCGCCTGTCTTGAACGCCTTCTATTCTTTCTCTTCTTGCCATGTTGAAATTAGCTTACAATTTAAAACATTATTAGGACCAAAATCATTTAATGGAACAACGTACATCTTTATCTCAATTTTCAATTTAATATTATTCAATAATTTCATATGATTATATCTCCCAAAACACAGCGGCGTTTACACAGTTTCGCCTCACTAAAATGCTAATGCAGTTGCAATTGCGACAGAAACTTGAAACAGTCTACTAATAATCAAACGACTGAAGGCAAATGAAGGTCAATAACTTATGAAAAAAGTATGGTTCCATCAATTATGGTGTTACAAATTTTATACTAATTGTCGTTTGACCACTTTAGATGGCCCTTTGAAGAATTACATTATTTTATTGAAAAAAATCTGTTGTCGTATATTGTAGTAGAAAAGAAAGTTTCGGATGTCAACGATGTGTCAAAATAATCTTTACTTTTCGTGCTATCATTTACCAAAAATTCGTTTCTACATCTCAAAGTGTTTATGGCAAAGTGTTTATGAGATCTGAAAAATGGAATGAACATTTCATTTCCACTCCCGTTCGCGCAGACGATCGAAAGTGAGTGCACTACATACAGTCCATTATCTTCAGATTGGTGACAGATATAGATCTAAAATTCAGTGTTGTGGTGGTAAGTTCCTATGGGACCAAACTGCTGAGGGCATCCGTGCCTAGGCTTCCACACTACTTAATCAAATTTACACTAAGGACAACACACACACCCATGCCCGAGGGGAGGACTCGAACCTCCGGCAGGGGGTTCACACACATTTGAACATTCGAATCTTCCAAGATGCAGCCTCAAGACTAGCTTAGCCACTACCTGTTTGAAAGACGTAACTCAATATCAACAGTTCCAAAATGTTGACTGCTTAAAACCGTATGTAATATATTCTAAATGTTTCTTGATTGTTTGAATCCTATAACATATTATTGAGTAATATTTTAATACGTCTTTGGGAGCGGCACCGCATCAGAACATTTATTTACAAGCCGTAACTGACTGGAAGGGTAATCAGTCTTTTGTCAGCCCGATACGGCAGGCAGCATATCCTCCGTTTATAAAAGTACAGTGACTTCGACCTAATTAATGTAGACGGAACGTCAAAAGACGGTGGTTGGCTAACTCATGATTTTTGCCGGCGACAAGTGATACAAGTACCATCGAGACTACGCCTAAAATACACAAAGGAATGAGAATGATATAAGGGAAATGAGTCTGCAGGATGCCGACAAGGCTCGTCTCTCGTCGATAAACAAGTAGACCCACATACCGTGTTTAACCGTGCGGCCTGTCAGCGAACACGTGACACACTTCCATACTTTACCCTGTTACTCATCCTATTATAAACACGCATCCATCAGAATATTATGATGTGATACTTCAAGATATTAGCACCCTAAAAGAAATTCAAATAAATATATTCATTGTAGTGGCGTGGCAAGACAGCCAAGCCACTCGGAGGTAGCCGAAAGGCACGCGTTAAGCTCACGCAGATTGGCGTGAGGTCTGGAACAAGGTAAAGTAATTATCCTATAAAGAAAAGAACGTAGTTCTTGGAATACTTAACTTTAATCCACAATTGGAGAACATCGCTCTTGTTTAGACATTATTACACTGAATATAAAATGGTAATGGCGCATTGCTAGGTCTGGCGGTGACACCACACTCATATTTAACAGCTTCTTCACGAGGTGAATCTCTGACACGTGACGTTTCTTGAGTCTTCATCTTTTCATTGAGGACTCAGGCAAACTATGTGACTGCCAATGTGACATAATCGCTATTTACTGTGCAAAAACATGTAGCGGATCCCTAAACTGTCGTATATCAGTCCTTAGAGTGCCACGGCGTCTTCCAGATTAGTAACCGTCCTCATGAGGTGCTAAACGTGATTCTTCGTGACATAGCCCTTGGGGCGTTTGGTCACCTCGCTGTGTGGAGTCGAATACTATTTTACTACGAATCCAAGTTTTTTGTTGTTAAGAACGATCTTACACTGTAGAGAAACATTCCGTGTAGCGCACCGCCCATGGTTTACTGTATACTCAGGTCACAAAAGTCATGGAATTCCTCCTAATATTGTGTAGGACCTCCTTTCCCCGGTGTAGTGCAGCAACTCGACGTGGTAGGACTCAACAAGTCGTTGGAAGTTCATTGCTAAAATATTGAGCCTCCGCTTGCACAATGTCTTTGGCTTGATGGGGTCTGCGCCATACTCGAACCGTACCATCAGCTCTTACCAACTGACATCGGGACAAATCTGACCAGGCCAAGGTCTTCAAGTCGCCTATGGTCCAACTGATGTGATCACGAGCCCAGGAGTGACGCTGCAGGCGATATCGTGCTGCTAGCAAAGGCACTCGCGTTTGTCGTCTGCTGCCATTGCTCTTTAACGCCACATTTCGCCACACTGTCCTAACTGATACGTTCGTCGTACGTCCGACATGGATTAATACGGTTATTTCATGCGTTGTTGTTGTTGGTCCGTTAGTACTGACAACTCTACACAAACGTCACTGATCTTGGTCGTTAAGTGAAGGCCGTCGGCGACTGCGTTGTCCGTGGTGACAGGTATTCTCGGCACACTGTTGACACTGTGGTTTTCGGAATATTGAATTCCCGAGTTATTTTCGAAAAGGAATGTCCCATGTGTCTACCTCTAATTACAGTTCCGCGGTTCAAAGTCATTTAATTGCCGTCGTGCGGCCATAATCACTTCACAAACCAGTTTATTTGTAGGTAACTGATAAATAGACGGCAAGTTTTCCCTCCTGGATTTCGGCTCTGTTTCGTGAGTCACCTGAGTACAAGCGACAGCTCCGCCAACGCTCTGCTCTTTTATAACTTAGGTATGCGATACTACCGCCAGCTATATATGAGCATATCGCTACTCTATGGTCTTTGTCACCTCAGTATAAAGCGTCGCACCGGCGGAACGGATGTAGTCGTACTGTTGGCTTACTATTTCGGTTTTTTTTAGTGGTGTTGTAAGTAACATAATGACAGAGAGATAAGCCCTCCTCTGCTAGAGCCCCTGTGCTTATTCGGTTATCCAAATGGTTCCATCTATAATACTTAGCTATGACTAGCGAGTATTAATTTATAGGCTACGTAACCATGTTACGAAAAATATCAGGATAAGTACATAACTTTCAGACCAAGTTTAGTCATAGAGGAATCATTTACATGGTGTGTAATAACGATCTGAGCTATCTTTCGTTGTATTCGAATGTAGCCTCAACTGCAGTACGAGTTAACAGTTGGCGAATGGTGACATGATGAACAATTATTACTTATGCGTGAAGAGCTGTAATGACTTCAGCCACTGGTTTGTGTGTGTGTGTCAAACTAGCGTTAGTAAAACAATTACCAGGCAATTTACAATGCAGATGCTGCTCAGAGTAGTCCCTGGTTTCGAGACTGTCGTCACTTGTCACATTTCGTAAACCATATGCTATAAATTGATAATCCTATACACACAGCTTTCATTCTCGCAGTGCTGTCAATGGTTGCGGTAGGCGGCTTCCTGATGCTGCAGTTACGTTCCCCGTTACTCAATACACCGCGTGAGGCAGTGTCTGGCAATTGTGAGCGTTACGTGTGACATACGTACAGCAGTTCGCTCAAAGAAATCATCGCGACGATTATTCGTTACGCTCTTCTTGCACATCGACACAGTGTGAAACTCTTAGAAGTGTATGGCAGTGATTAATAGCCAGTTTTTTGCGAGGACTTTTTAACACTACATTTTATCTTGTCACATAAGTGACATCGAAAACACGTAACACGTATGGTGCATAATTTTGAGAGGGGCAAGTCTCAAACGTCATGCAAGTGTATATTCGATAGGGTAGATGGAGTGATGGAGAAAGGAACTAGCTACGAAACTCAGGATTACCAAGACAATGATCAGTAGTATCGAAATGAACAGAATCAAAAATTAATTTATCACCAGAGTAGAAGACGGAGCTGAGAACATAAAGTACCAAAGTTACCTGAAAATCCAGAAGTGTACAGGACCAGTTTAATTTAGTTCATTCAACAGAACTGGTGCTCATTTCATTCAATTTCCACCGTAAAATAAAGAAGAAACACGTAGGGTCTACTACGAATAAACACTAGACGTAAAATGTTGAGTAACATTTGCATGAAACATCTCAGTAATTGGGACGGAGAATACCCAACCAAATAGGAATGTCTTGGTTTGCTCCAACTTAAGTTTGAAAAACTCGACGGAAAGAGATGTACGGGTAAAGAACGAGCCTACAATGCCAATTTGTCTGAGCTGTTTGGTTGCTTGGACATTCCTACGTTCAGTGGCAGAAAATGAGACCTTGAAACGGAGCGTTGATTTAAATTTCTCTCTAATACGTCGGGCAACGACAAACTTTGCCTGCATGTTTGTAGAAACAGCTGACAAACCCTGAGGTTTCATATCAGTTGTACCTCTTCTTTATCATACGAAGCGGAAGAATGCGTTGGGTGCAAGCTTGTTTTTTTTCTGTGAATTCTTTGGTGTGTCTGTGTGCCGTGGCCATTCATCTACGGAAGAATTTCGCAGTGGTGACAGCGGCACTCTCCCGATGTTCCTATCCCTTAACAGGACTGCTATAATTCATGTGGTGTCACCGCCAGACACCACACTTGCTAGGTGGTAGCTTTAAATCGGCCGCGGTCCAATAGTACATGTCGGACCCGCGTGTCGCCACTGTGTGATCGCGGACCGAGCGCCACCACAAGGCAGGTCTCGAGATACGGACTAGCACTCGACCCAGTTGTACGACGACTTTGCTAGCGACTACACTGACGAAGCCTTTCTCTCATTTGCCGAGAGACAGTTAGAATAGCCTTCAGCTAAGTTCATGGCTACGACCTAGCAAGGCGCCATTAGCCTTACATAGTTTGATAGTTATCGTATGAAATGTCTCATCAAGAACGATGTATACAACAAGGATGAATTAAAAGTTAAGTAGAATAGCAGCTACGTACTTTTCTTGCTACCATTCATTACGTATCCTGTTTCAGACCTCTCTCTAGATTAACGCGTGCCTTTCGGCTACTTCAGTGTGGCGTAGCTGTCTTGTTACGCCACAACAATTCACTGTACGGAACAGAGTGCAATTAGACCTACAAAATTACATATTTGGGTAATCCTTGTCACAAACATTCTTGCAAATGATAGACGCGTCATTTTGGTGACGATTAACCAACTTTGAAAGAAATCTTTTGGAATATCCCGTAAGGTTTCTTTTCATTTGACGCGCAAAGTTGAAGAATATTTGTTTCGAACTGATTACTGATAATAATGTAGCACAAGTTCTGGATAACTTCTTTGTCGACGTGAATGTGAAGAATGGACTTCCCGTGGCATATATAATTACGCTAATGCAGTGATATCGTGTTATCAAAAATTGTGTGTATGAAGTCTACGTGAATGAAACGGCTTTTACATACCTTTGTGGAAATATCGTTTACTGAAAAAAAACGTAATTTCATAATTTGATCACTTGACTGCCATGAAGAGCGGGCAGCACTTAACTAATAAAATTCTTCGTAGAAAAATAATAAGAAAAGTGCGTAGCAATATGAATTTAAAAATGATTACTTCCCGAGTTACGAAATATCGCGTACTAAGAACGGACGTAATGCTAAACAGAGTTGTAGGAGCGACCTACGAACATTTCTTACGCTGCACTTCGCCTGAATGCTTGGTTGAAATACGAGTGCCAGTAGCATGTCGAAAAATATACTTCAAACGCATTGACGCTACCAGCGTCATCATCATGCTCAATATACCAGTTTATGCCATCCACGCTCGCCTGATACATACATTACACGTTGTCATTGTGAATGTAAGATAAACGGATGGTTGCACAATGATTAAACGA
Source organism: Schistocerca americana (assembly GCF_021461395.2). Taxonomy (NCBI): domain Eukaryota; kingdom Metazoa; phylum Arthropoda; class Insecta; order Orthoptera; family Acrididae; genus Schistocerca; species Schistocerca americana. The sequence continues at coordinate 723,693,303 of NC_060121.1, forward strand.
GCTCCGGACACGCTCTAAGACAGTACACAATATCAGATGTGTCCTGTTGCGTCTTGAACTCACTAAGGCGGCGATCTGAAGTCGGTATTCAGTCATATGATTGGAACATTGACAACTTTGCTGAGTCTCTGAATGGTTCATAACAGCTCACACAAATAAGAAGAGGAATAAACAGTTGCTTGAACTGAAGTACTGTTCCTGACAGTCTCATACTAAGTGAGTTAAAACAATAGTCTAGATCACAATAACATTTTATTAATTACCAGCTTCGTCTTCAGATCAGTTTACGATCGTGATATCACGTGAGCAACCAAGTAGTGGCCAGCAGCAGCCAGATGGTGGTAATTTTCTGAAGATGCCTTCTACACGAAGTCGAAACCAGTCATTAATAAAATATTATTGCGACCTAGACTGTTGCTTTAATCCAGATGTATCACCAGATCGTTGTTGCTCCTCTGGACCTTTTGTCCAAATTCGTCATTGAATTCGTTTCTCTCAGATCTGAAGAGGGTAGCAATACCCAGACGGGTCATTTTATCACAGTTACTGATGACAGTTTATCAATCCCCTGATACATGTCAGTTCTTACAAAACTGTCTTATTACGTGAACTTCAAAAATGGTTCAAATGGCTCTGAGCACTATGGGACTTAACTGCTGTGGTCATCAGTCCCCTAGAACTTAGAACTGCTGAAACCTAACTAACCTAAGGACGTCACACACATCCATGCCCGAGGCAGGATTCGAACCTGCGACCGTAGCTGTCGCGCGGTTCTAGACTGTTGCGTCTAGAACCGCTCGGCCACCCTGGCCGGCTTACGTGAGCTATGCGGGTCTTGTCTTTCCTAGCGTTTATCCCATCATACTGAATCCGCTGTTTTTAAGATCTGATAAATATACACTAATGAGAAAGAACATTATGATCATTGCCCACCGGAAGGCTGAATACCGCCTGGAGATGTTAACAGTTGCGTGACGCGATGTAAGCGGAGATGCGACCTTGGTTCATTGAAATCTGTACTCATTACACCACGTCGATAGTCGTGTCAGGATACGCCGTTATACAGTCGAACGGTTACCTGAAACATGAACTGCGGCAAGGACGCTGGCTGGTGGGGACGAGTTGCGCTATGGGGACGTTCATTTGGACTTCTGTGGAATGTAATATAATAAAACTATAATAAAATAGCGCCGGTTGATATTTTCTGCGACCTATCTAAGACATTTGACTGTGTGGATCACAGTATTCTCCTACATAAATTGAAGTTTTGTGGGATTGATGGTACACCCAACCAAAGAGTAATGTCGTATTTAACCAAAAGAATGCAGAAAGTTGTATTTAGTAAGTCAACCATGTCTGAGGACATTAGTCTGACTGGGAAGAAATAGCGTATGGGGCTCTCCAAGGCTTAATCTTAAGTCCACTATTGTTCCTCATAAATGTGAACGATCTTCTATATGATATACAACAAACAGAATTAGTCAATTTTGCATATGACACTAGCATTCTAATCAATTCAAGCTTACATACAGAAACAGAAGAAATGGTATCGATGTTCTTAAAAGTGTCATTGATTGGTTTCCTGCGAATGGTCTTATCCTCAGTTTTTAAAAAGACGTAACATATTCAGTTGTGCACATGTAGAGGTACAAAAAAACCAGTGGTAAATATACCATGTAGTGAAGAAATAATAAATAGAGCGGAAACTTCAAAATTCTTAGGTTTCCATATTGAAGAGAATTTAAACTGGAAAAGCAAATTTTGGAACTGTTAAAACAACTTAGTTCACCCACATTTGCACACACAATCATTGCAAATCTGGGGAAGAGACAAATCAGGACTTTGACATATTTTGCATGTTTTCGTTCAACAATGTCATATGGAATAATATTATGGGGTAACTCATCTTCAGCAAAGAAAGTCATCGTTGCTCGAAAACATGCTGTAAGAATAATATGTGATACTTACCCACGATCATCTTGTAGACATTCGTCTAACGAGCTGGGCATTCTGACTACTACTTAACAGTATATTTATTCCTCCGTGAAGTTTGTTATAAACAATGCACTACAGTTCAAAAGGAACAGTATGTACATAATTTTAATACCAGACGGAAGAACGACATTCATTACTCCACATTAAGGTTGCCTTTAGCACTAAAATTTTTGCGAACTTACCCATTGATATAAAATTTTTGACAGACAGCAAAGTAGAATTTCAAAACAAACTGAAAAAGTTTATCCTTGACAACTCCTATTTCGTAGAACTTTTATTGTCGTTATGTATAAAAGGTAATGGGTAGGATTTACTAACCCATCTCTTCATATTTAAACAAAGAAATAAAAAATAAAAAATACCTTAGAAATGTCTAGCACGTAAACATATAAGGGGCGTTCAAAAAGAAACGAACCGGAGGCATAATTACAGAAACCAGTACCTGCATGTTAGAAGTATTGACCCCAGCAGTTGAGACACTTGCATCCCACTGTGACAGCGGTTGTCTCATAAAATTCCCACGTCTGCGATGTTAACCAGTTCCGCACGTACGGCTGGATGTCGTTGTCCGAGGTGAATCGTTTGCCCCTCAGAGCCTTTTTAAGGGGACCAAAAATGGCGTAATCTCAGGGAGAGGGGTCCGGACTGTATGGAAGGTGACCGAGAACCTCCCATTTGAATTTCTGCAGGGGTGCCGCGACTGTGTTGACCGAATGAGGCTTTGCATTGTCGTGGAGCAGAATGACCCCACGGGCGAGATTGTCCGTCGTTTTGATTTGATCGTTTGGCGGAGGGTGGTCAAGGTTTGCGAGTAACGCTGGGCATCCACTATTGTCCCATGCTGCAGGAAGTGAATGAGAAGGGAACCATTTTGGTCAAAGAAGAACGTCAGCATAACCTTTCCTGCACTCGTGTGGACGATGATGTCCAGCTGTACGTGCGGAACTGATTAACATCGCAGTCCCAAGAACTTTATGAGACAGCCATTCATCGCCTTGTGTCACAGTGGGAGAAGTGTCTCAACAGCCAGGGTCAATACTTCTAACATGCAGGTACTGGTTTCTGAAATTATGCCTCCAGCTCGTTTCTTTTTTAACGCCCCCTATATTAACAAATTAATTTGCGACATGAATCTAAAATGACTCGTTCCACATCATTACAATTCATAGCGCAAAATGATTCATGGATCATGGAGCTAACTTACTTTGGTAGTAATCGAAACCACCATGACAGTGGTAGACTGCATGAACATTATTGCATACCATCTGCATCCCTTCATGCGTGTTGTTGTTGTCGTCGTCATCGTCGTCGTTGTTCCCTGACGCTAATGGTATCTTTCATGGGATAATCGTCCATGTCACAAGGCCAGAATCATGTTATAATTGTTCAGGTGCTTGGTAGTGAACTCAAGTAATGTCTTGGCCCCTATCTGAACCCGGTGAAACACCCGGTGTCAACGAAGCACCGTTCGGTTATTTACGGTAATTGCATGACATGTATCTCTAATCATACCTCCGGATACGTTACAAAGAGTTATCGAATCGGTGTCACGCAGAATCACACCTGTCTTACGTTCTAAACGTGAACGTGGAGCAACACGTTACTAACCTGTAGGTATCGTGCTTCTGCTCGTCAATGTATTTAACTTCGTGGCCACAGTCGTGAGTTACCTTCAGGGACCGAAGATTAGCCGTGCGTTTTGTCGTACTTGTATACTAAGTACTTTTGTATCGTACTTTGTGAGGCGGCAATTGCGGACCAGCTCAGAATTTGCTTAAACGAGCCTGGAAAACCGCCTAGAAACTACACTCAAGCTGACCCGTGTCCCATACTAACGGTTGTTACACCGCTGCGTGGCTTAAACGTGGATCTGACTTATTTCCCAGTCTTCGAAGCTAGTGCGATGCGTTTTAGGTTATACGGGACTAGCATTATGAAAATGAATGAAATAGTCGTAAATGATAAGTTGCTGGTTGCAATTCTTTCTTTTTATCTTGTGTTAAAACTGTCAGTGTGTGTAAGGTAAGTAAACATCTGATCCCTGAGAGTTGATCTCCAATTGCGATACGCTGTGGGTACTTACGCTGTGGGCGTGCAACCAAATGCCAACATTCTATCTTTCCTTATTTACTTTCGCCTTACGCGATGTTCGTGTTTGGCACAGATTGCCACCAGCTATAAACAGCGTATTTCGACAAATTAGTTGATTCCTTCCGGAAGAGGACCCAAGCTGTTGACATGTATCGAAGATAGAGAAGCAAAGACCAGAATTATTTCGAAACACTTTGATATTATATGTGTGTGTGTGTGTGTGTGTGTGTGTGTGTGTGTGTGTGTGTGTGTGTGTGTGTGTGGACTTAGTAAATTGCAGTAATTATGAGGGAGGGACTAACTTGACAAAACAATGAAAGACTGTAGGCTTACCTACTGAAAAGGTACAAAAATGCGTGACAAATGTATGCAGTTAAGACCCGGAAATGCGGTTATGAGTTTCTCCAAAATCATATTCGATCGATTTAGTGCACTGTGTATACTTTAGAAAATTTAACCTGATTTTTAAGCCGTAGGGTGCTAATATGATAGCCATTACATATAACGGATTTGTTATAGTTTCACACTGCAAAAAAACCTACATTATATCAAGAAAAAGTTCTTAAAACATCGAATAGTTGGCTCATTAAGTTATAAACTGAACTTTCAGGCAGCAGAGAGGCCAAGTCTATATGTAGCAAGGGAGTATCATTATGAAACTGAATGAAATATTCGTAAGTGGTAAGTTGCTAGTTGCAATTCTTTCTTATAATCTTGTGTGAAAACTGGTAGTGTATATAAGGTAAGTAAGCATTGTAGAAAAGCAAAGGAAAAAATAAGTAGTTTCCTAAATATATAATAAATTATCTCACGCCCTATTCTCACACAACCAAGGTAGGCATTAGTGCTCACAAAAACAAAATCTGATACTGTCTACATGTAGCTGTAGTGAATTCTTCTTGCCATCTTCACAGTGTGGATTCTTAAATGACAAATGAGTAGACTCTTGTCTATATTGGGTTTTTATTAATTGTCATTATTTATGTCAAAGGGTAATTTCACTGCTAGCACACCAGCTTAGCGCCGGGCGAACTTCACTAGGATGCCAAAGCGACTGAAACATGTATCTTTGCACATGCAAAATGTTTGCTAAGAAGCGGAGGCTTTGCAGTACATGAAAGTGTTAAGTATGAGAAGAAACAACATTGAGATGCCATAAACGAAGAAACATGACACCATTTGCGATCACTTAATTTAGGTGCTATTTCGTCGAGTGGCGATTCGTGATACTTACGACGAAATCGGCCTCCGGAAATTCTTTCCCAAGCACATTGATTTTATGGTGATTTTTTATTGTGATAATAATGCAAAAGATGAACTGCTTGGCGACTTCGAGTTCATTGAACACTATTTCCGTTGTTTGCTGGAAAAATATTTGGAGGTAGATGGTGGTCTAGGCTGTCCAGGCAGGCGTTCCAGCATTCGTTGCAGTGATCTATGGGAGCCACAATGTTCTAGCCACAATGATGTACGGGAGCGACAACAATTGTAAATGAGAGTGGCTCGGACAGGGAATTGACCTTTTACTTTTACAGGGTTGTTCACACATAAGAAGTAATCACAAAATATGAGTAAAATAAGTTATAAAAGGAGAAACATGTCACTCCTAGTTGATCGAGCCTGCCAAAGTAACTAACTACTATAGACTCACTCCAAGAAGACTGTCGGCGATGTGGCTTACGGGAGTAGTTGAATCGATAGCAAGCGAATGGCATTGGCCATCATTGTTTGTTTACCGGTCGTTACCACCTTGAGCTGGAAGAAAAATCTATGTTTTATGCATCTAAAAAGTCAGCAGAGAAGACGTTTTCTAGATGTATTACACAATATTTCAGCGAATCACTTCTGTTCTCGAATGTGGAGATGTAATAAACACAGTATTGTCTGTAATTTGTCAAAATGTGTCTCTCTGGATTACAACGGTTTATTTATTACTTAGAAATGTAGCGTTCGTTGGGTTGTAGCGCCTGCTCCGTTCACAGCCACCATTTACCATCGTGGTGCAAGGTCTGAAGATGGTCTGAAGCAGACCGAAACCGGTAACCTCATATAAAAAAAGTTTATTGCGGTTGTGGATGTTCATATTCATTTACAGTATTGTCTGCTAGGCAGAGTAGCGACCTGGAATCGGTTAATACCGATCCATTAGATTTCTATTGATTCACCCACTCCCATCAGCCACCTCGCCGATTGTATACATTAGTGTGCTCATATATTAAGTGATTCTTCCGCTGACTTTCTAACCGAGGTGGTTGGTCACACATAATTTGAAATGATCTCGAAGCCTTTAGCCTCATCACCCAAAACATTGCGCCAATCACCAGTCAGACAGTGTCCTGCTATCTCATTAGAAAACATGGTTCCCTCTTCCAATGTGTAGTTTAGTCGTACATCACAATCATGATATATGTTCGGTCCTCTCGCGAGGAGCAGTCTATTCGTCATTGAGAAGTGCTCATCCAGAGGCGAAGCAAAAGCATTTCATCTCGTGTCTGTAGCTTTAACGACACTAAGGTTTGATTGGCCACAGGTTTTCGTCCTCCACTTTTCATTGCTCTGACGAACGGCCTTGGGCCCCACCACTGAGCACTGCATTTAGGGATACTTCATATTGTTGTACAATAGGTGCAGCGCAGGCATCCTTCACTGCTGCATTAGCTAGTTCGTCGCTCCGAAATCTCACATGTTTCACTATCCATCAGTATATAACAAAGGCCGCTAGCTGATGTATTTGGAAGAGGCCTTTGTTCTGGTGGTTTGTCTGCTGCGTACATGACTGAGTGGCTTGCAGTGCAGTAAGGGAATCGTACAGATAATCAATTTCGTGACTCGCATGTGTTTCAGCTGCTGCATTGCTTTCAAGATCGCACGTAAATAGACAGTAAATTGGGATAAAGTTGAGATGCTCACATAAAATCGAGACTAGGCTGTCGTATATTGCAGCAAACCGGAAAAAATATGAGTTATTTGCAAGTCTAAGATAACAGTCGGCTCCACCTACGGGCGAAGAATGGATTGTGGTCTAAGCCAAGATTATCTTGCATGAAACCCGATTAACGTTTACATGCTATGTTGAACAATGAGATGAAATGCCTGTGAATAAATTTCAGTTTGGTGATAATAGTGATAATGATGAGGGATAGGTGGCATTTGACTGCGGATTAAGAATGCAAAATGTGTTGCTAAATAATTCTTATAAAGAAACGGTAGAGAAGGACGGTGAGAAGAACTCGTTGCTGAAGTTTCGTAACACTTTATCTTGTCATGTAAATGATTTTACCATTAGAAACAGCATTGACACCAGCCTATTAGGTGACTCGGATATTACAGTCGATCCTAATAGACATTCACCAAGAGAGACATTAACAGTTGTTTCAGCGAACTAGTGAGTCTCTTGGTTTATTCATGTAACGGGGTACTACATGAATAAAATGTAGCACGGAGTCACGAATTAGTAAATAGGACACAACTGTGTAATTATTAGTGTACAGATACGAGATATTAACTTACAGCTGAAGAAATCTCACCATGTTGGACTTTCCAATCTTGTAGTTAAAGTAATCTTACACCTTGCGTTCGTACAATCCTCGAAGACGTGAGTGTATAAACTTCTGCTGCTGGAATAATGTGTGGTCTCCGTCCAACAACTTCTTCCTGCCAACGTTGTTTCAGGGCACGCATATTCTCTAATAAAAATCGTTGTTAAAAGTCCATCGAGGTTCAGACTGATTGTTTGTGTCTAAATGACAGTAGTCTGCAAACACTGATTTCCATTACTCTTTATTACCCTGTTTCCCAAAAGTTACCTGCGTTGCCGTTGACACTACTTGACTTGAGATTTTTAGGAACGCCAGAGATTTGTATGTGAGATAACTTGCGTATGTCGAATTAGTATTAGCCGTTAGCAGAGAGAGTGTGTCTGGTGCGCATTTGTGACCCTGTAGCTTTGAAAGCACAACAGATTTGCCATACGGTATGTCTCGTGTCGTTGTCATCAGGCCTTTAATTTTTCCGTCCTTCGACTTTCTCTCGTAAAAACATTTATTTTTGTCTTACGATTATTGTGGAGGGTAATAGCATTACGGTTTGCGCTGATCGTATTAAGAGAACTTTCGGAGCATATTTAGATCTCGATCATACGAGAATTGAGCTCTGGAATTGAAAGACTAGAGTCAATGCGGTAATGTAACACCGATTTTCCCTACTTGCAAGTGGCACCGATTTTCCCTACTTGCAAGTGCAAACGCTGAATAAGAGGGATTGTATACCGTCTGGAAAACCGGAGCAACCACTTTACATTTGCTTTCACTGAGAACAGAATAGGAAAGAGAGTAAATGAGACTGGTTACTCCCATTTCGTAATAGGCGCCGCCGTACACTGAACAGATACAAAATGTGGCACGTACATGAAGATCCATTGAACAGTATTGTTTGGTACATCGTCTGAAAACACACGGTATTTTTTCGCCTACAAATAATTCAATGTAAAATGGCAGATAATTTGATTACTATCGGTGTACTCTGATATAGTTCTGTAAGCTCATCGCTATTTTCATAAATCAAAGATAGATTGCAAACAGTCGATCTGTTCCATATCAATTGCTTCACATGAATACTCCTTTGTAAAGAAGAACCTAAAATTTTTCGTGATGAAAAGTGGTTCTGGTGTAACATAACAGACCTTCTCGGCCACTGCACAAAACTTCTTTAGTTTATTCGTCCTCTTCCACATTGGTCTTTTTTATTTAATTTGCTTTATCAGGTTTTCTTCGTGTGGTTCAAGTTGGCGTATTTGGTTCTCAGCGTTATTGACAGATATTGGAAATAAAAAAAATCTCTTCGTCGCAGTGACATGATAGGTCTCTTGAGGACTGCTACCAACAATTAACCAAGCAATGCCTGATATGAAAACAATTTTCATATTAATTTTGGCACTTTCTTTAGAAAAGCTTTTTGACGGAATTTATGTATTTTATCCTAATCACGAGGTTACAGTACGTCGATTCCGATAACTAGTTTCACTTAAAAGACAATGTTTTAGTTACTTTTAACTAATTAAAACATCAACAAAGATTCTTTCATTCGCCTAGACAAAACCCAACTTCAGTTTTATAAAGAGGAACAAACTGAATCGTTTGACATACATCATAAGAGCACTGTATTTGAGTTTTATTTTATCACTAATTTTCTAGCCCTTCCACTCCATTTCAAAGTGTTTTAGGCAGTCTGTTGTACTATGTGTATGCTAATAGTTTGTAAGTACCAATGTTATTTGAATGCTCTGAATTACCTGTTTATCTCGCTAACTCGCAATCAGCGTGGCTGAAAACTACATGAAACTTAATATGATTCGTAAGACAGATCGCAATTCTGGGTTTGACTTCAAAAGGTACCAGATTAAAAGCAGCAGGCTCAGCTGAAAGAGAGGGACGGAGTGGCACTTGAGCAGCGGTGGGGCAGTCTTGGGACGCAATCTGCTGATGTAGCAAAGAGACGCTTTGTCATGTAGACAAGTGCGTATATTTTCAGCATGGCGATGCATTGTTCCTGCCTGAACGCAACAATTTTTTTTTCTGAAAGGTTGATTTTATTCAGGATTCCAATACACACATTATTCCTCACTCTTTTGGTTACAAAACTCTATTTTCAACATAATCTCCGTTCAGTGCGACGCCTTAAGCTACATTACTGGGAGGACCTGTACGCCGGCAAGGTACCACTCTATAGGTCGACGCCGGAGCCAAATCTTGCTGCTTCAATTACCTACCCATCACCCACGTACTGTTTCCCGCGGAGTGCATCCTTCATTGGGCCAAACAGATGGATGTCGGAAGGTGCGAAATCCAGTCTGTAGGATGGATGAGGAAGAACAGATAATAGAAATTTTGTAAGCTGCTTCGAGTAAGTAGGCTTTGCGTTTTCATGCAGAAGGAGAAATTCGTTTGCATTTTTGTGGCGACGAACATGTTGTATTCGTTCTTCAGTTTCCTGTGGGTAGCACAATACACTTCAGATTTGATCGAAGCACCGTGAGGAAGGACGTGAAAAAGGCTAACCCCTTCAGAGTCCTAGAAGATCGTCGCCATCACTTCACGAATTGAAGGTGCGGCTTTGACTTTTTCATCGGAGAAGAGCTGGTGTGGCGCTACTCCAGTGGTTACCGTTTTGTTTCACTTCGAAGTGGAAGTGATGAACCCATGTTTCATCGCCTGGGACGATGTTCGAAAAAAAAAATTGTCACGATCAGCCTTGTAAAGCGCAAGCAATTGTCCAGGTTCTCCTTCGTTGCTCTTCATGGTCTTCTGTCAGGCGGCGACGAACCCAGCGGGTCCACACCTTTGAGTATCCCAACTGGTGAACGAGTGTGTCAACATTACCAACAGACGTCCAGTTGTGCAGCTCAAGTGGTGGTTGTGATCACTCGAGCACCTCTAATAAGATTACCCGCACATTCCAACATTGCAGGAGTTACAGCTATTTGCGGTCGGCGCGTGGTAGGAGGGGTTTTGCGTGACTTTGTTGCGATGATGACAGACGCCTCGCCCAACTTCTCACTGTCGTTTTGTTCTGTTCCAGGTCTCCGTAGACATTCTGCAAGCGCCTATGAATATATGAAATGGTCGGGTTTTTCTCCAAAAGAAACTCAGTGACAGCTCTCTCTTGGAACGCACCTGCGTTACAGACGCCTCTTTGAAGGCTGCTTATATTGGCGCTGCGTAGCGGAAATTGATAAAGTCATAGGGGCCCAAGCCGAAATATTCCAACATGTCCCACAAAAATTTATGCATTTCTTCAACCGAAATTGGGTGAGAAACGAACTGTTGCATTACTTATTGAACGCCCCTCGTGCAGGTAGATTTTTGTACACTCGGGGTAGGCATAAGTATATTTTTCAAGTCGGCGTGCGTTGTCTGTCGTCCGTTACAGACCTCTTGACGGGAGTGTGATGGTTCCACAAGAAGACACTAGTGAACCCCCCGCGACTCCCCGCAGACGGGGCGTATTGTTCGCGACGCCGTAAATCGCGGCGTCCGCCTCGCGTTCAGCGGGCGTGAACGATAAGTCATACGCGGCGACAAATCGACACGGCCTGCTCGGCGTTCTTGCGGCCTGGGCCAGCGCGGGCCTGGAATGGCGCCCCGGCAACCCTCCAAACCGAGTCGCGCGTCCCCCTGCTGCTAATATATGGACAGGCCGGGGGCGATAAATCGGCACGCGGGGCGCTGTTTTCGCAGGGGGCGCAGCGGCGCCCGCGAAGAAGTCGGTTGCACGCCGTCTGGCAGCCGCCACCGCCGCTCGGCGCCTGTTGGACACCCGCGGACACCACCGGAGGCGCGCCGCTGACTCGCTTCTCCAGACACCTGCCTCTGCACTTTCGCTGTGGACTCTTCGACGTCGTCGCCCGGGCAGTTCGCACACTCCGAGCCTGTTGGCAGTTTTCCTAGGGGACTGAGGAGGGAGGCGTGCTGGGTTAGTCTGTGCAGTTGTGCAAAGCCACTGTGCCTGGGCAGCATTGTGATTAGCGCATCTGCCTAGAGAATAGGAGACTAGGGTCCGAACCCTGGCCTTTGTACAATTTTTCATTCGTCGTTTCAGTCTGCATATACAGGGTGTTACAAAAAGGTACGGCCAAACTTTCAGGAAACATTCCTCACATACAAAGAAAGAAAATATGTTATGTGGACATGTGTTCAGAAACGCTTACTTTCCATGTTAGAGCTCATTTTATTACTTCTCTTCAAATCACATTAATCATGGAATCGAAACACACAGCAACAGAACGTACCAGCGTGACGTCAAACACTTTGTTACAGGAAATGTTCAAAATGTCCTCCGTTAGCGAGGATACATGCATCCACCCTCCGTCGCATGGAATCCCTGATGGGCTGATGCAGCCCTGGAGAATGGCGTATTGTATCACAGCCGTCCACAATACGAGCACGAAGAGTCTCTACAATTGGTACCGGCGGTGCGTAGACGAGAGCTTTCAAATGCCCCCATAAATGAAAGTCAAGAAGGTTGAGGTCAGGAGAGCGTGGAGGCCATGGAATTGGTCCACCTCTACCAATCCATCGGTCACCGAATCTGTTGTTAAGAAGCGTACGAACACTTCGACTGAAATGTGCAGGAGCTCCATCGTGCATAAACCACATGTTGTGTCGTACTTTTAAAGGCACATCTAGCAGCACAGGTAGAGTATCCCGTATGAAATAATGATAACGTGCTCCATTGAGCGTAGGTGGAAGAACATGGGGCCCAATCAAGACATCACCAACAATGCCTGCCCAAACGTTCACAGAAAATCTGTGTTGATGACGTGATTGCACAATTGCGTGCGGATTCCCGTCAGCCCACACATGTTGATTGTGAAAATTGGGCCAACTGGCGGTGAATTGAGGAAGTACAGTACATACTGACGAAACTAAAATGAGCTCTAACATGGAAATTAAGCGTTTCCGGACACATGTCCACATAACATCTCTTCTTTATTTATGTGTGAGGAATGTTTCCTGAAAGTTTGGCCGTACCTTTTTGTAACACCCTGTATACATCATAGATTTTTGCGACTTGAAAAGGTCTCTGGAACCATATAGTTTCATTTGATGCTTAAACTTACTGAAGCCAGGTAACGTTTCGTGCCCTCATACAATTTAATTCATAAGTACCTCGGAGGTTTTAGAAGACGATTGCGCTGTAACTACAAGACGTACAGAAATCCCGCATATATCAGTGAACAGACCACCTGTCCAAGTTTTCAACTCCCATTACTGGTGTTCAATATGGGCAGAGTATGTGACGCGGCAAACGTAAATACGTGCGCGCAATTCATTGACGTCGTGCTGTTGGGGGAATGTGCAACGCTGCGCTCTTTGGAAATTGTTCATTGGGATGCGTATCTTCAGGCGCAAACTAATTCTATGCGACGAAATGGAACAAATGATTTTTCCGCATATTCTGACGTACCTGCTCCCGAGTGGGGCGATCTGCAACAACGCCACAGCAGATACAGTATGTGGTCAAAAGTATCCGGACACCCCTAAAACAACGTTTTTCATATTAGGTGCATTGTGCTACCACCTACTGCCAGGTACTCCACATTTGTGACCCCAGTAGCCGTTAGACATCGTGAGAGAGCAGAATGGGGCGCTCCGCGGAACTCACGAATTTCGAACGTGGTCAGATGATTGGGTGTCACTTCTGTCATACGCCTGTTCCCGAGATTTCCACACTCCTAAACATCCGTAGGTCCGTTGTTTCCGATGTGATAGTGAAGTGGAAACGTGAAGGGACACGTACAGCACAGAAGCCTACTGGCCGACCTCGTCTGTTGACTGACAGAGATCGCCGACAGTTGAAGAGCGTCGTAATGTGTAATATAGGCAGACATCTATCCAGACCATTACAAAGGAATTCCAAGCTGCATCGGGATCCACTGCAAGCAAGTACTATGACAGTTAGGCGGGAGGTGAGAAAACTTGGCCGGCCGTGGTGGCCGAGCGGTTCTCGGCGTTTCAGTCCGGAGCCGCACGACTGCTACGGTCGCAGGTTCGAATCCTGCCTCGAGCATGGATGTGTGTGATGTCATTAGGTTAGTTAGGTTTAAGTAGTTCTAAGTTCTAGGGGACTGATGACCTCAGATGTTAAGTCCTATAGTGCTCAGAGCCATTTGAACCATTTGAGAAAACTTGGATTTCTTGGTCGAGCGGCTGCTCACAGCCATACACATCATGCCGGCAAATGCCAAACGACGCCTCGCTTGGTGCGTAAACATTGGACGATGGAATAGTGGAAAAACGTTGTGTGGAGTGACGAATCATGGTACACAGTGTGGCGATCCGGTGGTAGGGTGCGGGTATGGCGAATGCACGGTGAACGTCATCTGTTGCTAAATAATCTAGATGTTTAACCACAACTGATGGCACAGAGCCTTTATTTGTATTAGAAAATATTCTTTGGATGAGTTCAGATGACTGTCCGAAAAACGTGCGACGAATAATAAGAGTGCAAACTTGAGAAATGGCAGGAAATCAGCCCTGATTAAGAGTAAATAAAAGGATAAACCAGTGCAGACCGTGATACACAAAGCAAATGCCACCTCGTATCTTTAGCAGGCATACTTAATGTATGTGTTTATAGTGTGTAGTTTGCCAACGGTCGGTGTCTGTTAATCCTTCGTCTTTTGTTTGCGATGTAGTGTGTATATGTGGTTTGATATTTGCTCATTTGTTGTGTGTGTGTTGTTATGTGTGACTGTGTAATTCTTTGTGTGAGTGGAATTAATTTGTGTTTGTATGTGGGTGTGCACGCGTTTATTTTGTTCAGTGCGCTTTCAGTCTGAATAATCTACAGCTACTTTGTATCTTATATTACATCATCTTTTCTGGGACACTATTCACTGGCACGGTCCCATAAATTTCAGCATTTCCTGGCAGTAGCCCACGAGCCGTATGCTAGTTACTAGAGCGGATGAATGTCTGATTGAATGTTCCCGTAGGTGATGAAAAGCGGTTGCTGTATCACATCCAGGTTCTCAACATTTCCTTTTTAGCCGATGAGTCAACATTTTAATTTAAGGTGGTGCTGTGCAACATTTGTTGGAAATTGCAACGGAAGATATTCTGACGCGAATCAGCTTTGATTGAGAATGAACTCGGGTAACACCGCTGCCCACCGCCTGAAAGCTTTCGGGTGACGACCGTAGCTTATAGGAGTGAGGGAGGTGGTAATTCCCCTAGTCGCGCAGCCACCTGCCGCCTCGCCAACAGTTTCCATTAAAATGTTGTGGAACACTAATAGCGAATAACGGGATCATTTAAGGCCGTTACTCTTTCTGTGTGATAGCGTGCGGCCGCCGTTCGCACAAACTTTGGGTATGTCGTTTCGAAGTTAGGGCGTAATTTTCGGTTAGTATTTTAAGTTGCTAATTTCCACGAGAGTTTCGCTTAAATGGCCCTGAAATAGCGTGCATGGTAATAATGAAGTTCGGAGAGCAGAGTGCCCGTAGCAACGCGGAACAATTCAGTCACTTCATAGTCATTTTGTATAGTCTTGCAGTGTTATCATAATGGTCTTCTGTTTCTTAATACATCGAAGCTGATTTCTAGGGTCATTGTACGTAACAGATAAATCGAAGCGAAAGTTCCGTCGTTTCCCATGTGTCCTCTCTCGCGTTTTTTGGATGTGCTGTCTAATTCCTCCGCCCTCGTTCGAATTGTGATGCTCTTCAAATCTAACAGATACACAGACCTTTCCAAAATAAAATATTATGAGGTATTCTGCCAAGTACTTAGTATAATGTAGTGTGTGTATATGTAAACGTTGCATTGTTTTTAGCAGTTGTTGTAACGACATACTCCAGAAATCGTGGTTTTTCCTCTGCCGGCATGGCAAGCTATAGTTTGTTGAAGTACAGATACGGTTTGTTAAGAAGCATAAGACTTTACTAGATTTGTGAAGACTAATGTATTTTTGTACTGTGAAACGAAATTTTATGTCTGTTTGTGTGTCGTACTTATCATTGAAATTACTGGCCCTTCTCAGTAGCATTTGTCTCTTGGGCGCCGTACACGTATGTGCCCAGCGATATAATCAGAGTAGGCTGAAGTTTGTTCTACGATTAGTACACATTAAGAGTACGCATATCGTTAAATGCTACCGTTCAGCCAGCCATCTCATTTATAAATTTTGTGTACCTTATATGAGAAGCATTTAAATTTTAGATTTATTCACAGGGGCGGGAAATGAGATACGAACTTTAATGTAAGATGGAAAGAATACGAAATTTGCGTTGTGCCTTTCACTGATTTAAAAACAGCTTTTTATTCCGAAGATTTTTTTTCGTAATTATTCGGTTACTGCCAGAAATCCCTGTGCGGACCAGACGTATGCAACCGCTAAATTCTAGTGCTGTGACAAACCATTACCGATATTAATGGACGACAGGCAAATAAAATGACCAGATGAGCTGCACCATTTGTTCCAGATTTGTTTAGCCAGATTGATAGCAACACATCACAGGTCAACAGACTCCACAGGGGGACGCTACAAAGTGGGCGCCGCACATCGCCAAGAGCTCACGTTCCAGTACAAGTCAAGAACAGTTGTCAAGAACAGTACCAGTTCCTCCAAATTAAATCTTGTGGAACAACTGAAATTATAAAATGAAAGCAATTCACTCTTAGAGACGAACTGATACTAATTGTTCTTGGATTCCATTCACGAACGGAGTATAGATCGCTGAAAATGGGAATGCTGCATTAAGGACTCTTCGCCACAGAAGTGGCTTGAGGAGCAAAAAACGTAGACGTGCATAAAATCCTCTGCAGCAAGTAGTCGCACAAATAATGAACGCCAAGATGCTGTTGCGGCATGAACATATAGCCGTTGCAGGGGCGTAGTATTGGTCATTTCCAACGCTCCTTCACGGACCGACCCCATACTTCAATCCATAAGTAAGGACCGACTCATTGGCTGACTGTAACATAGAAATAAAGCAATCATCAACCTTAACGATTGTCGCAGCACAGTACTGCCTCACCTAATTTAGTCGTTTTATATGTGATACCCGACACGTCTTTGCCATCGTCAAACCTGTGGATTAGAGTATGCCGACTATTTTTTGGGAGAGGAGGGAGAGAAGGAGGTTTCTGGTTTAACGTTTCGTCATTGACGACAAGTCCTTTAAAACGACTCTTTTCTTTAAAGTGCTTGATCACAAATCTTAAAAAATCAGATAACCAATTTAGTTCAACGAAGAATATCTTCACGGCATATAAAAAGGAGCTCTGAAAAGTAATGTCTCCGAATTTGTTACGTCAAAACTCTTAAAGCTTTTTAAATAAAACAAACGTTATTAACATTCTAAATCTTTATTTTTCTTGTCCACATATTTATTTCACAACATAGTCACCCTGACGACCAACATATTTCTCCCAACGAGATGCTAATTTGTTAATAACGTTACTGTAGAATGTTGGACTTTTTTGACGGAACCGGTACCTCATCTCTACTTGCACGGCTTCATCACTATCAAAATGAAGCCCTCGAAGATGTTCTTCACGATTTGGAAAGAGATGAAAATCAAATGGAGCCAAATCGGTACTGTATAGAGGAAGAGTGATGGCAGTGGACCCAAGGCGTCGGATTGTTGCAGATGTCGCAGATGTCTGGCATTATAATTCTGAAGGAAGAGTGTTCTCCATCTGTCGGCGAACTCTTCGAATTCCAAACTCGCAAGAGAGGGCCGGAGATATGTAGACATGATGAATAGAGATGTAGAATATTAATAATGCTTGTTTTGTTTAAAAAGGTTTCAGAAATAGTTAAATATTCGAAGGCATTACTTTTCAGCACGCCCTCGTATAATGTATTATTATAAAAATATGAAATTTTTAATAGCTAAACGAAATTAATTACTAGGGCTCTTAAAAATCTGTGATCAAATACCTTTAATAAAATGATTAAGTGAGGATTTTTCTCTTTCTGAGTAGAATCCAGTATGCTAACTTCTGTGATACATCCCTCGGTTTGAGGGGGGTAGAAATGGGTGATCCCAACAACGTGTAGTGAAATACGAATCACAAAGCGTCCAACGGGTAAACACCAGAGCTTCGGTTTTTCAGCACGATACTGTCCCATAAAGCCGCACAGCGCGACCAAAAAGAGGAAATGTTATCGTACTGATTGCAGTATAAACAGCGTTTTGAGGGCAATACAAACGTGGTGTATAAACAGTGTTATGAGGGCAATACAAAAGTGGTTCCTGGCTTACCAGTTGTAGAAGGTTTACTTCCTGTGTGGAACGCGTCTTTTGCGTGTGAGATGATAGCCTAAAGAGACGTCGTTTTAATCCAGGCAGCTAGCGGCAGCGGCCGCGGGGCGGGTAGCTGCCAGCTTTGCATGCCCCGTGGCGTGTGGCGTGTGATTAATATACACTCGAGACCGCCTCGTATTCATGATGTGCCGCCGAAAATAACGGCGCCTCGGCACCTGCGACTCTCCTCCTTAACCCGCATTTAAAACTTCGACCTTCCGTCTGATGCTGCCCGTAGTCTGCCGCCGGAGGGAGCTGGCAGTTAAAATTTCTGCTACCGTCTCCAGTGCAGTCCAATCAGCGCCCGAGAACTCTCGTGCAGGCTGATTGCGTAATTACTTACAGTCGAATTCGTAGCGTGGCAGACGTCGTCCGAATGAGGTCACGAGAATGAAAGGGCAGAGAGCGAAAAAAAGAAAAGTGCCTGATTGCCGGTTGAACTGGCACAGCAGAAATAGAAGGGCGTTCGCAATTGTGATGCATCGCGTAGCTATCCTCTACACCGGGAAGAAAGTTAGAGTGAACTGGGGAAGACTACCAAATCTTCTCATCATCTGTGATGTTTTCCTAGAGAAGATCAAATATTTAACTGTCAGTGTATCCCATTCGAAGGAACTGCAATCTAGGAAATGCCAAGCTCATAAATGGATGGTGTATGAACTCTGTTTACAAATTGTGCCTCACAGACTATTATTCAACTGTTTCTACTGGAAATTCTGTTCCATGAGGCATGATGGACAGACTGCTTGTAATGTGATTCGTAAGTGCACGTTGACTCAGAAAAATCGTAGAGAAGGTATACAATATGATTTACTGCAAACAATGGTGTACATTTTTTTAAAATTTAATACTTATTGGTGGATGTATCCGATGAACCGTTGCATATTCCGTCAACATTTCCTTGAGGTAGCAATTGCCACCTGCGGCCCGAATCAAGTATTCGTGTGGTCCACAATTCTCAGCTGTATTTTAGAATACTAATAACCGAATTTAAATGCGCAAAGTAACGTTAAGAGCTTCTTAAGAGGGTAGTTTTCCTAATCAGTAACAAACAAAACTACTTGCGGAGATGGTAATTTTGTACGATGTTTATAGTTTTGATTGACATTGGTGAATTCGGCCGTGAGCTAAAAGAAGTTGGCCGGTTATCGCAGGGGCAGAAGGACAGGCAGAGCGTCGTCCTCTGCGGGGTTAGAGGATGTGAGAGGGGGAGTGTTTTATTGTTTGTGTTCCAGCACTGACAACTCACGGGAGTGCGCGACTCGTACCGATCAGCTACTGGTGTATAAATAATGGTTCAAATGGCTCTGAGCACTATGGGACCTAACTTCTGACGTCATTAGTCCCCTAGAACTTAGAACTAACCTAAGGACATCACACACATCCATGCCCGAGGCAGGATTCGAACCTGCGACCGTAGTGGTCGCGCGGTTCCAGACTGTAGCGCCTAGAACCGCTCGGCCACCCTAGCCGGCTACTGGGGTATAAATTGTAACGCTGTAGTAACATGAATTCGAAAATGCGCGTTACAGAGGCATTCATCTTCATATGTGGTGCATATTTATAACTAGTAATATGAAATTAAATTAAGGTTCTTTTAATACAATGTAATGAGCATAAGAAAAAAAAAACATTCAAAAAGTTTAGTAAACATCTGTGATCATATTTCATTCTGCGTAATGCATTTAAATGTAAGTAAAATTACTGTTATTAATCAATTAATCATCCGCTCACACAGACAACACACCAAAACTTCTTCAGACAGTTACAGTATCATAGCTTTTTGGTCGCTGAGGGTGGCAGCGTTCTGAAACAGAACAGTCGAAACAGAGCGTTTCGAATGGTTAATACTTTGGGGAGGGGAGGGAGGGGGGGTGGCTGGCGGCTAACTTTTCGCGGCCTTACTGCAGCTAGCCTGTTAGCAGCTCTTAGCATATTAATTTAAGTAGCTTACGAATTACTAATCAGATTGGTATAGATGCGGCCGCCCCACAAAGTTAATATTAGCTCTTGAGCTAAACTGTTTCACGACCACTGATGTAGAACCTCAACGTCTCCTGCACGTAATTATCCGTGATTTAGTTCGTGTGTCGGCCTCGAGTATCTCACGACTCATCGCAGCATTTTTCTCCTTTTCCTGTGCTACATTCTCCTCCCCTCCCTCCCCCCCCCCCCCCCTCACGGTTTCTTCGAGCCCCGTCCCTGCTGCGTCCATTAACACTCGTCAACCTCTAAAGACAACGGTGTTATGCTTTCAAGCCAGCCTGGGAATTCCATAATTTCTTACTGTAGGATTGTTCTTTCTGCTCTCAATCACGTATTCGCCAAAATAGTTTTGTTCCCGCTTTTGTGTCTGACTGTCCCCCTCCCCCCCCCCCCCCCCCCCCCCCCCATCACCCATATTTCTACAGTAGTGAGGCATACGAAAGTCAGGTAAGCTATCCTACTATGGGACAATTATTCCAGCCAAAAATCAACTTGACAGCCAGTCCGACGAGGTGAGGTCTTCAGGTGTACTGTCGGTCGTAGCCCCGACACAACAAAATGCTCGCGCGGCTGACGCCTCCCCTTGCAAGCTAAGGAGCTTGGGTAGCTCAGTCGGTAGAGCACTTGCCTGCGAAAGGCAAAGGTCCCGAGTTCGAGTCTCGGTCCGGCACACAGTTCTAATCTGCCAGGAAGTTTCATATCAGCGCACACTCCGCTCTAGAGTGAATATTTCATTCTAGAAACCATGGTCATACTTAGCACATGAAATACATCAAACTTATACCACATAATTGTCAAACTAAATCATGGTATTGTTAGAAATCGAAGCTTCAATGCGGCAACTTATTTAAAAATCCTGCCGTCTTACCACACCTTGGGAATTGGGGCAGGCAGCGATTTAGGGAATCAAGCAACTCTTATGTGCGAGCTCGGATTTATTTTCATTTATAGAGATTAAATAACACTTCTTTGTTTAACTGATAGAGAAACTTAATATTCCAACGTACCCTCAGAATCCGTCTGATTCCTTGTCGCAATTCAGACTACGTCGGAAGTAAGAACGGCTTTGTTCAATAGGATTGACATCATTCGTCGGAACCACTGCAACAGGCGTACACTCTGCACTGGACCAAGAACCGACTGCCAGACCCACGTACCGTCCAAGGGAAAGGCAGCTACCTCCCTTGACGCTACCCATATGGTACCGGTGAACAGTCATCTGCTGGTGAAGTAGAAGACGTTTCACGCAGATCCGGCATCGCAGGAGGAGATAGCGTCCCATAAGACGCCTCCCTCCCGCAAACCATTAAACCAGCTAAGCAGCTCTACTCAAATGCAGTAAAAAACTCACATGTCGGGCAATCGGATGGCCGGGTCATCTTCCATCCGGAAATAAGGTCCTGGGAACCCCAGAAACCTCAAATTCACTAAAGAGAAATGGAGGAAAGGGAAAAGAATGGAGAAAAAAGGAGGTATATGTTAGAAAGTAATAACTCGGTACCGACCAATATACGGTACGTACTCTCCCAGTGGTAGATATGTCAATTAATATAGCCAGTTCGGCTACCCTGCTAATGCCACGACATCAGACAGGGGAACAATCTAACCCTGTTTCATAGTCGTTACAATGGAACACAATACCTAGTTCAACTACCATGCAGCTGTAACGGATGTTATTTTCACCGGACAGAATTAAAGCAAATAACGTCAACCTATCCCTACTTTACAAGAGTCACGGCTGGCGAGCAACATCGTGCCTCAGTTCAACAGTACCACGTGTGTAGTACAAAGCATAAAAGTATGGGAAGGACAGCCGGCGGTGTATGCAAAATGAGCCAAGAAACAACCTACAGTAAACAGGTGTCGTTAAATAACGATTCGAAGCGCTAGCTATTAGAGTTCTTTTAACTAACGTGTTAGCAAACTATAATATGTATCTTCTACCTGACAGATACTTACAATACCAGCATCTTGCAGAGTTGATACGAGAATTGCCCCCACCCTTCATCGCCAGCGACGATTTTAACGCCCACAGTTTCTTGTGTGGCATTGCAACTATGGACAGAGACAGATTGTTGTAAAAATAATTCTTATTTATAATTGGTTACCAATGCATTTTAGCGTTGCCCATGGCAGTTTCTTTTCATCGATCTTATGCTAGGCTTCTCCAACATCAGGTATATAAGATAATGGCACGATCATGACGACTTAGTGGCAACCATTATCCCATAATCCTGTCAATTGCGTACCTCCAGCGTACTGCAAAATTGCCACGTCAGTCCTTGAAAAACGTTGATCGAAACGCGCAAGGCACTGCAAATGTCATTCTAAAAGCAGCAAAGCTACTATACTCCCTCATCTGGATCCCCTAAATTCAGGTCGGTTCCCTTGCCCATGGAATATAGTCGACGCAATTACAGAGAAAAGACGAGCCCTGCAACGACACAGAGGACGCGTCTAGATTTTCCCCTTAATGCTGTGCTAACGAACAAAAGCGAAAGTGCGATGTCTTATCAAGCAACACAAAAAAGACCGTTGGGAACATTGCGTTGCTACAATGACCTCACCTACTCCAATTGAACAAGTGTAGGACTAGTTGAGGTGCGTAAACAGGTACTTCTCCCCATCCACGATCCTTGAAATTATCGCCCTTAGTGTCCTGTACGCTGATCCTCAGTGAACTTATGACGTTTTACCTAGGAATGCCAGCATCAAACGCCTATTCACTAGCATCCATTCGTCGTCGAACTTCACTGGAACGTACTATCCTCTCCTTCAGCACCAAGAACTTTGAAAAGTACAACTCTTATTGTATTGTATGGAATTCAACAGCAGATGAGATACTTCACTAGGACCAGACACAGTACAATGCCATACGATCCTTCACTACAGTAACGGTGGGAAATAAGGTACATTATAATTTTTAACTAGAAATAAGAAGGCTCTGAGCACTATGGGACTCAACATCTTAGGTCAGAAGTCCCCTAGAACTTATAACTACTTAAACCTAACTAACCTAAGGACATCACACACACCCATGCCCGAGGCAGGATTCGAACCTGCGACCGTAGCAGTCCCGCGGTTCCGGACTGCAGCGCCAGAACCGCTAGACCACCGCGGCCGGCTAGAAATAAGAAGTAGGGATTTATGTACCCATTGGAAGGAAAGTATAATTAGGTATAGCAGTTTTGAAAAGCTGGCAAAAATTCCCACCGTGCGGAAGGTTGTCGACCATTTACCTCAATGGCAACACTATGGAAACTGCTGGAATGAGGCCGGCCGGTGTGGCCGTGGGGTTCTAGGCGCGTCAGTCTGGAACCGCGTGGCCGCTACGGTCGCAGGTTCGAAACCTGCCTCGGGCATGGATGTGTGTGATGTCCTTAGGTTAGTTAGGTTTAAGTAGTTCTAAGTTCTAGGGGACTGATGACCACAGATGTTGAGTCCCATAGTGCTCAGAGCCATTTGAACCATTTTTTGCTGGAATGAGACTGTCCTGCTGGCTGGACTCTAGAAATTTTTAACGCGGAATAAGACGAGCCGGATGTACTTTCGATCATCTTCTGCGACTGCAGTACGCTGCCAGAGATGCCCTCGTGCGTCGTTGACGCCTTATCTGAGTATTCCTACCGGTGGCGCAGTGGTTAGCACATTGGACTCGCATTCGGGAGGACGACGGTTCTAAGCCGTCTCCGGCAATCCTGATTTTGGTTTTCCGTGATTTCCCTAAATCGTTTCAGGCAAATGCCGGGATGGTTCCTTTCAAAGGGCACGGCCAATTTCCTTCCCAATCCTTCCCTAATCCGAGCTTATGCCCCGTCTCTAATGACATCGTTGTCGACGGGGCGTTAAACAAGTCTCCTCGTCCTCCTCCTCCTCCTCCTGCGTATTCCTGGGCGAACAAGAGGCTCACGACACCATGTGGGGACGACACATTGTGGCGGGACTGCACGAATGGAGCTTCTTTGTACAAAACGTCTTGTCTCGTGGTTTCCTTCACGTTAGAACTGGATCATAGGAGCATATGTGACAAGAAAGCCGAGTGCCACAAAAGTCTGTTTTAAGCACCAACCTTTTCGCCATTGTAGTAAACGGAATTGTGACCGCTGCCGAACCTAATATACCATCGAGGCTATATGTGGCTGATCTTGCCCCTCTATTACACATCAGCGTCACTCCGATGCAATGAACGTCATCCCAAACCACCTTACACAGGAGGTAGTCATGGGCTAAAAACCGCGGGTACTGTATGTTCTTGGCCTAATCGTAGATTATGTACTTTTTGCGACTCAGATCTGTTCACCTACAATCTAAATTATACTTAAATCATCAATCGCTGGCAGTTGTTGGTAGTGCCCATTCCTTGGGCTTATTGCTCAGTAGTAATGTAACCTGGGTGCTGCTCATCAAGAAACTAAAGACAACTTTTATGCAGAAACTTAAATCATGAACGTACCTTGAAAATACATCCTAGGGGCCGGCCGGTGTGGCCGAGCGGTTCTAGGCGCTTTAGTCCGGACCGCGCGACCTCTACGGTCGCAGGTTCGAATCCTGCCTCTGCCATGGATGTGTGTGATGTCCTTAGGTTAATTAGGTTTAAGTAGTTCTAAATTCTAGAGGACTGATGACCTCAGATGTTAAGACCCATAG
This sequence comes from Schistocerca americana, assembly GCF_021461395.2. NCBI lineage: Eukaryota > Metazoa > Arthropoda > Insecta > Orthoptera > Acrididae > Schistocerca > Schistocerca americana. Next base: position 723,717,835 of record NC_060121.1, read on the forward strand.
CGCTCAGAGCCATTTGATCCATACATCCTAGGGAGCAGATACAACCGTTCTCATAAAATTCTGTAAATCATTTATTTTAACGCGAGTGTATTATGGGAGCATCACAGAGTGTTCGGCAGCCCCTTAGTTAGTAAGCGTTTAAAATAGGGGCCATCGGCTTCGGTACATTTTATCGATGTTTGGCAAGAGTTCTGTTCTACCTGGACACTCGCATTCCTATTTGACAAGTCACGTCATGCCCATTCAGCCCTCTCAATAGTAATGTTAGTTGTGACGATACGAAAGTAAAGGCAACACAACACCAGGCCCCGAGCAGGGTAAATCTCTAACCCGGCCGGGAATTGACCGCGGGCCCCTTCGCTTAGCAATCCATTGTGCTGTCCGCGAGCAGCTACGGTGGCGGAGGACACATGAAGTCCACCGTTCCCTTCCGACAAGAATACAGGCCCAGTAGACAATACCTAGCGATTGTAACTGTTCGACATATTGTCGAATGCGGACACTTACCTGCGACGTGTTGCAGCTAACACAACCCCTACTGCAAATCCTGGCGAATGAAGCTTCTAACCTAAGTATTGAAACATTTACTTACACGAAAGCGGCTACTCTAACGGGATCTGATTTCCTCGCCAGGACTCCCTATCCTATTACCTTCCTCATGTTCTTTACGGCCGTCTTCGACTGCACATTATCCACGGGCTGCGCCCGTGATAATTTGACTCCACTAACGGTGTGCTATGGTACTGCAGCGTGGAGATTTCAGTGTGCACCAGAACTTGAGATGTTCACAACTAAATTCTGATCTTCAAATATTTTGGGTAAGGCTATGTTCAAGTAGGTTACCTTAATGGGATGACTGTTGGTCGCCACGGTGCAAACCCGCATTTGTTACAGTTTTCTCATGCTCATACACCTTTTGATATCTATCAGTATGTAATTGTTTATCTTCCAGTAAATTCTAACACAGCAGCGAATTTGTTGTTTCAGTTGAGAAGTGACCAGAAGACAATTTCGTAATTTTTACAAGTCGTTCAGCTAAATTTTATCATAAGTGTAAAACAGTCAACCATGTTTCTCTGTATCGATAACTTCCAGAGATTAACTTTACCATTAGGTTCCGTAATTACCTCTTGATTCACTATTAAGGCAAGTAAGAGCTGTTATTTCCTTATAACTGACCGAAGAAATTCTTTAACTTCATAAAACGAGACGACTGTTCAACTCCAATAGTAAAAAAAAAATCCGTCTATATTTTAAACCACTTTCTAACGAAAACATAACTCACTTTTCTTCATAATATTTCAGTAACATGTGTCCTAATACATCAATATCAGTCATTGTTTGATGTAAGCCCCAAATGGAATTGTTACTTCTGTCCTCGCTCTATTCTCATTCAATACGACGGCCTGAATAACAATTTGACATCTGAATATAAATATAGTCAATGATGAAAATGTATTTTCACCTCAGCATACATCGTCCTGGTAAACAGATAAAAGTGACGTATATGATACAAAATGTGCTTCTCACATTTAAATGTTCATTCAAGGACATGCACTGCGGAAGTGCTACAAAACATTTTTTCTTCATTTAGTTTCAGTTTACAATAAGACACTAATGTTACCTTGTCATGTGGAAATTAAAGGCGCTGCAGTCACGGACTGTGCGGCTGGTCCCGGCGGAGGTTCGAGTCCTCCCTCGGACATGGGTGTGTGTGTGTCCTTAGGATAATTTAGGTTAGGTAGTGTGTAAGCTTAGGGACTGATGACCTTAGCAGTTAAGTCCCATAAGATTTCACACACATTTGAACATTTTGGAAATTAAAATTTGTTTGTTTCGATAGCACCCTCTCAAGTAGCGAAAGTTTAATCATAACCATCCCGTATTTCAAGATATCTCATGACCGTGTCTTCCATTACGTATATCGTCCGGGTACTGCCTGTCGGCTGGCGTCGTAGAGTGATGTACACTGCCTCTTACCATGTCGGCAGCTCATCACTGGACCACCTTGTCAGGAATTCGTGCACTGCACATGTAACAGAGAGAAAAATTCTCCACATTTTAGTAAAATATTCACAATACCACAGAATACTTAAAAAGTAAATAGCTCCACCTTATATAACGTCGCTCTGGCACAAAAAGACGACTGAGTTTCAGTTATTGAACTTGAAACACTACAGAATGCAGACTTGCGCCTGCAGACTAACAGAAGCTAATCACATTACTTTATTTTTTCGAGGCGTTAATTAAAACTTTACGACTTCCTTCGTCTATCGCTATTACCATCTTTCTAACATGTTTCTGGGGATTGAGGAAGTAATAACCTCGTCGTTAAGTCCCGTTAACCCATATTCATTATTTCATTCAATATAGAGTTGAAAAAAAAAACTATACGGCGTGTGCGGTTAGCACAGAATATATGCAGTGGACTGAATTCGCGGTCTCTTTTAATGTACTCTCCAGTAGGAGGTTTCCCAGCTGCTAAATGTTGATACGGCAAGCTTGCCGTGCTACGGATAAGTTGTAGCGCGATTTTAAAATCGTATTTAATCATGTAGTTCTCGTTACTTTGCACCGATTTCCATTTTCTGTACTAACTTTGCTACCACGTATTTCCGGCACTTTACTACTGCATGATATCTATTTTATTGGGAGTTTGGCGGAGCAAAGATATTGATATCTGAGAATGGTTCCCACGACACGTTTCCAAGTTGTGACACGAGAGGCGTTTCTAACGCGACATAAATCCACTTGCCCAGGGCAAACAAATCATGTACAGGTGATTGTGTTTTCACATGGTAGATCCGTCACCAAAAAGACCGAGAATACTTTCGACGTGGATCTTAGCCCCAGAAACAACCATGGAAAAGTCTTTCAGACGACAAAGCTGTCCGAACCATTTTGTGTTCAAGCGGATGCGTTTCCAGTGTTTTTGTTCTCCAGTATTGTTCGCCAGACGGGCAACCTGACTGTTCATTCTACTAAGTAGAAACTTCACTCATCCACGAATTCTGTTACTTTGTTCCTCCGTCTCTAGGACAATCAAAGTAATAGAGCCTTCAACTTGAGGTAAAGGGGAGGTATGGGTACTGGAAAAGTCCTGTCTTTCTAAAATTACACCACATTACAGCATGAATTCTTTATTCTGAGGTCTAGTTTCCAGTTTCTCCCTTCGTTTGCCCACATAACTCGTCAGTATTCGGCATAACTAGTGCGCCTTGCGAACATCTTGTGGATCGATGTTCGTGAAAATTAAAACGTCAAGGAAGGATCATTTGACTGAAATAAAATTCATACGATGTATTACATGTATGTCAATTCACAATTAATATTGCAGTGCTGTACAAGATTTATGGTTTTATGTCGTGAAGTCTTCACACATTGCAGATAGCCTCTAAATACCGAGACATGAAATCGAAGAGGATCTCCATGTGTTCCCGGAAAACTCTCTCTCGGCGTTTGTACGCTAGTCCGCAATGCACCAACAGTGGTTGCTGGAGGACTGTGATGAACAAATGTGGAACCAGTGATCAGGCAGACGTGTTCTGGAGTGTAGATTGATCAGTCCCTCGTGTAGACTTTAGAAGCAGTTACATCGCATCAATACACTAAACTGTGATAGTCCCGTTGAAATATGTATATGGAGTTTTTTTTTTTAAGGGAGAAGTCTGAGTATTTCCTCGGGTGTTGCTGGTGTGGAAGTAGCAATCGAGATCCCTTGCGGAATCCAAGGTCGTCTTATATGATGACACTTACGCCTGTTCGCTGTTATCCTCGCCAATATGAGCTACAACATGAGGTCGCTACGGTAACCTTAACACAAACCCGCCCGTTGCTGTGATGCAGTGCCGACCGGAGAAAGTGGACCAAATTGTACCGTCATTTACAACCATGCGGACAGACGGTGGTCGCGCCGTGCTGAGATCACATCCTTCGGCCGCGGTGAGGCACCCTGGCTCTGGCTTTCACATTTCCACATGTCTGAGTGCTCCTCTTTGGATGATCTTTGGATTACGCTTATTTTATCGATCATACGATAGACTAGAGAGAGCGATGTTATACATTTGCAATCGCTTATTGCCTGCTTACTATTACTACTCCCTTCTCCTCCCCACTTTCTTTAAAAGTAATCTTAAAATATTAAGGTTAAATATACTTAAAACCTATTAGCTCTTATTCTGTGCTCACAGTAATCATCCGAAACAAACCAGTCAGAATTTACAGGCTAGTTAGAATCTTTCGGTAAGACTTTCTTCAAACCACAATGTTGAAGAAATCATTTCATTCTCATCGGCCTGAGTGTCAGTTACAGAAAAATTAACGCTACTAGAATAAGTGAGCAAGCAGATGAACAATTTAAAATATAAGGCGAAAGAAACTACATGATGAAACACAAAGCGATTTTTCTGCCATTCTTAAAACATTCGAAATTGGTAAGGATGCGGGCGTCTTGTGCCCCCTGAATATATATAAACTGAAGGCAGTCACGTACTGCTACATCAAACAAATACTCTACATGCAAACATAACGCTCACCATTTCATGCACTGAAGTGTTGCTTGTTCTCTGCAATAAAAATCATCAGCTTGTAGCGGGAAGCATCCACAGTTCGCAACTGTTAGCGCCTGGTAGCTCTGTCTGATCCGCACCAATAAAACCTCTATCATCGAACCGAATTGGCCAACCCCCCCAGGTGCACTGTGTAGACAATCAAACGGCAATTGCTTATACATCAGCTACAGCGACGCCGCGCAGCCCGCACTAACTCTTCCCTCCTCTAACCCGACTCGGTGCAAACCCGCATTTGTTACAGCATAGAGCGCGGTCGCCGATCTTTGCCTATAGGTAGCGGACCGGCTCAATTATTTTTGTCCACAGCTGCACTTCTATTTACCGTTTTATTCCTCTCCGTGGTAGAATATTTTTATACTTCGAAAATGTTACAACCAGACTGTATTCTTCGAAGTGCTGCTGAAATCGTTATCTTAGATGCTAGACAGGTTATCTTTGGTATTAAAAGTAAGAACTGTTTATTTCTGCCGTATTATATGATGAGCCGAAACCGTATGAGCACCGCCCTCTCGTTATTGAATGCCGTCTGGTGGCTTTGGGGCTCGTGACGCTGTAAGGAAAGCGCTTTAGCGGTGCATAAGGGCGAATGGAGGAACATTCTAGCGACGAAAGAGGCAGAAAATAGGGAAACCCGTTGATTTAAGCGCCTTTGACGAAGGGCAGATTGTCGTGGTTCGCCGCCTAGAAAACGCGTCTCGGAAACCTGGAAACGGTGATGCCGGTCGTCTGTTCACGTGGTGCTGTCGTCAGCATCAACGGAAAAGTGTGTGAAGGGTGGTGAAACTATTAAGAGGTGACAAGGCGTTCTAAGTCCACGCCTCATTACAGAACGCGGATATCGGAGATTTGCCCGCTCTATAAAGCAGGAGAGGCGGCGATCTGTGGCAGATCTGACAACTCAGTACAATACTGGTGGAGACACAAGTGTATCAGAACACATCCTTCAGCACCGTGAATGTAATGTTTTGATTCATTAGTATATTTTAGTTTGACTTGGTGGTCGTGGTTAAAGCAATGTAAATTCTCGACATTTTGTTTACAAATCAAATCTAATTAATCAATGTGAATGATGTGCTGAAGGCAATCTCAGGCTTGACGGTTTGAAGCTAAATTAACTGCGCGTTTTGACGAACATCCTCAGTGATTAACTTTGTAATAATCCGCTTCTCCAGCGCGACACCGCGAAAGCATATGCGTACCGCGGTTCGCGCGGTCCAGACCTGCCGGAGGTATGCGATGCGGCACCGCAGTCTAATTACACCGCCGTCGGCCATGGAGGACTTAATCGGCGGGGTTAGATGAACTCTCGGAATTTCATGTTTCCGTGTAACAATTTTAAATAACTGTCGCTGGCGTCGCATTAAACATCGAGACACGGTTCAAATGTCTCATTTTTCACTATATCGCAGGGACTGCACTCGAATAAATTACCCGATGCAACCATTGAACTCGGTACATACAACGGTTGAAATTTTTGTTCACCGTAAAAATGCCTCTTGGCAGCGCGCTTGGCAATTCCAGCAAGGAAAAAGTTATTAGCATAACATTTCAAATACCTGGTCAACAACTTACACGAAAACCAAACAATTCAGTGTCCCGCGGAACAAAACGGTTTATTTATTATTTGTACATAAATAAACCTCACAAATATGTAAATCCGCTTTTTTTTTTTTTTTTTTTTTTTTTTAAACTGGCTCTTCCTCCCACTGTTAGCCCCACTTGTGTGTAGCAAAACTGCTGCCGCACAGTACAATCTGCTTTAGCTATACGCTTAGCTTTGGAAGTCCCAGCTCTCTTTCGACCGTGATTGTCTAGGAAACTCTGAACTGCCAATAATACTCGTCGTCTAGTTCTTGCTGGACTCTTCACCTTCTCTCCTCGATGGACAGCAAACAGTACTTCGAATCCGCAGAGAGGAGCAACTGGCGGAATTTCTTGAGTGTTTAAGCTAATTAACCAATCAGCATTGTGACCTCTCGACTGGCGTAACACGCAGAGCGCTAGCCACATACGACGTGCATTCAAGTTCTAAGGCCTCCGATATTTTTTCTAATGAACTGCTCACCCGAAATCGATGAAACTGGCGTTACTTCTCGACGTAATCGCCCTGCAGACGTACACATTTTTCACAACGCTGACACCATGATTCCATGGCAGCGGCGAAGGCTTCTTTAGGAGTCTGTTTTGACAACTGGAAAATCGCTGAGGCAATAGCAGCACGGCTGGTGAATGTGCAACCACGTAGAGTGTCTTTCATTGTTGGAAGAAGCCAAAAGTCACTAGGAGCCAGGTCAGGTGAGTAGGGAGCATGAGGAATCACTTCAAAGTTGTTATCACGAAGAAACTGTTGCGTAACGTTAGCTCGATGTGCGGGTGCGTTGTCTTGGTGAAACAGCACTCGCGCAGCCCTTCCCGGACGTTTTTGTTGCAGTGCAGGAAGGAATTTGTTCTTCAAAACATTTTCGTAGGATGCACCTGTTACCGTAGTGCCCTTTGGAACGCAATGGGTAAGGATTACGCCCTCGCTGTCCCAGAACATGGACACCATCATTTTTTCAGCACTGGCGGTTACCCGAAATATTTTTGGTGGCGGTGAATCTGTGTGCTTCCATTGAGCTGACTGGCGCTTTATTTCTGGATTGAAAAACGGCATCCACGTCTCATCCATTGTCACAACCGACGAAAAGAAAGTCCCATTCATGCTGTCGTTGCACGTCAACATTGCTTGGCAACATGTCACACGGGCAGCTATGTGGTCGTCCGTCAGCATTCGTGGCACCCACCTGGATGACACTTTTCGCATTTTCAGGTCGTCATGCAGGATTGTATGCACTGAACCCACAGAAATGCCAACTCTGGAGGCGATATGTTCAACAGCCATTCGGCGATCCCCCAAAACAATTCTCTCCACTTTCTCGATCATGTCGTCAGACCGGCTTGTGCGAGCCCGAAGTTGTTTCGGTTTGTTGTCACACGATGTTCTGCCTTCATTAAACTGTCGCACCCACGAACGCACTTTCGACACATCCATAACTCCATCACCACATGTCTCCTTCAACTGTCGATGAATTTCAATTGGTTTCACACCACGCAAATTCAGAAAACGAATGATTGCACGCTGTTCAAGTAAGGAAAACGTCGCCATTTTAAATATTTAAAACAGTTCTAATTCTCGCCGCTGGCGGTAAAATTCCATCTGCCGTACGGTGCTGCCATCTCTGGGACGTATTGACAATGAACCCGCGGCCTCATTTTAAAACAATGCGCATTTTTCTATCTCTTTCCAGTCCGGAGAAAAAAAAATCGGAGGCCTTAGAACTTGAATGCACCTCGTAGACAGGAAGAGGAGTCAGCCAGACCCTGGTCGAATCGGCGCGGCGAATTACCACCCGTGGTGTGGCTTTTAGTCACTTTTCCACACCCTTTTAGGCAAATTACATAAACATTGAAAATACGAAGACACGCATAACAAAACTTTACACGATTCACACACCACTTCCCTCCCTAAGGTCAGGGATACAGGTAAGAGTTTTTTGCTCTCAGACTGTTTGGTACTCTCACATAGTACCCGCAGAATTGTTTAGACAAGGGGCAAATTTTCGCTGATAATTACTGTCTGACAGTTCCTAGGGAGTACTTCCTGTATGTCATAGTCTTGCGAGAGCAAATGTCGGAAACATAACACAACAAGGTGAGAATGACTGTGAGAGCTGAGAGATCACTCTTCGCGAGATTGTTCTATTGTAGTTCTGTGCGTGAAATAAGAGGTTACGATGGAAGAGCGTCGGGCTGCAGATGCACTTTTAATACTTCCAGTGGCAAAGAAAAAAAGACATTAACAACCGTGTTCGTGATGGATAAGAGAGCCGATGCGACCAGATAGGGGTCGTGATTTTGGGGCATACAAGAATCTCATTTTAGAGCTTGTGGTAGAAAATCGCTAGCAATATCGAAATTTTACGAGAATGACAGCGATGGAAGTGGAAGAAATACTCTTTATAATTGGACCGAAAATTGCCAATCTAGATACTATAATGCGTAAATTCGTTAGTGTTAAAGACAGAGTGCTTGTGACACTAATATTTCTAGCATCTGCTACGTTTATTTACTTTAATATTTGCTAAGGTAACATTTACGATGAAATGTTCATCGTGATACTCATAGACGTGCAAAAGCCAAACAGGGTGGCTACCTGATAAATGAAGCATTTCAAGACTTTCATTTATTTGTTGTTTTTTATACTGACTTAATATGGTAAATATCTTCTTTGGAGGTGTTAAAAACTGTAGCCATTTAAGCCAACAAACTTTACTTCCCGCAGTTCTGTAACCGTACATTCCATAATTCTGACGTTTCCTCGCACAAACTAATTACGGACACAATGTTGTTCAAAAATGTTCAAATGTGTGTGAAATCTTTTGGGACTTAACTGCTAAGGTCATCAGTCCCTAAGCTTACGCACTACTTAACCTAAATTATCCTAAAGACAAACACACACACACCCATGCCGGAGGGAGGACTCGAACCTCCGCCGTGACCAACCGCACAGTCCATGACTGCAGCGCCTGAGACCGCTCGGCTAATCCCGCGCGGCACAATATTGTCCTGAGTCCACTTGGCTCTGAGCCCTATGGGACTCAACTTCTGAGGTCATTAGCCCCCTAGAACTTAGAACTGGTTAAACCTAACTAACCTAAGGACATCACACACATTCATGCCCGAGGCAGGATTCGAACCTGCGACCGTAGTGGTCTCGCGGTTCCAGACTGCAGCGCCTAGAACCGCACGGCCACTTCGGCCGGCCTTGAGTCCACTTCCTGGCGGCTTTCTTATTTACTTGTTTTGCCGACACATCGCTGACATTCTCTCACAGTGAGTATCCATCACGATATTTTCGTACTAACGTGGGATCGAATCTCATCAGTGAGATTTTTTTTATCTTCTTTTGTTGATTCTAAATAATGTCTGTGATGTTTTTATATGTTGTTTGTTGCACAGAACTTTCAGAGTAGGCTAACTGTTCTTGCTGTTCGTTTTTTAGGAGAAACGGGAGATTTCTACTCTCAGAAATATGCCACGTTTGCATATTGGCTCAAAACACGTAGTTTCGTGGGTACTTTTATTTAATGTGCGAATGAGTGCGGCAAAATACATTACCAAGGTATGGTAATGTCAAACTGTGAAATACGGCACAAATCTGCGGCGTAGTGTGGCCGCTCGCCGCTCAGTAGTCTCCGAGTATCCTCAGCACTCCTGACAGTGTCGGTTTGGTTTTTCTTGTCTGAAAGCTGCGGCTAGTAGCTCTCGAGAGATGGAGATTGTCGTTTACACGTAAGGTCCAAACAAAGTCGCAGAGCGCGACTATCTGAGAACACTGTGAAACACAGCCGGCGAGCTGACCTTCGGTACACGGTACGTATTACTCGTAAAATCGATCTGAGAGTGAGAAAACCCTCACGTGTATACCTAGCTGTAGGTTACCTTGACGACTTTGCCGTCAGCAATGGCATCCGGCCAGAAACACGAATAAAATAAATGTTCCAAATCTTGAGTAAAGCGTTCCCCATACTAGAAGAAATTTACGCGAAGAAAAAGAAGAAGAAGGAGAAGAAGAACCTGTCAGCACTGTAAGAAAAGAGCATTCATGCTTTGGATCTTGAGAAAGTGAACACAGTAGGAACTAAAAAGTTTCCGTGACGTCAAGGGGAACTCTCGAGAACTCCATTCAGTGAAACAATTACGAAATGTCCCATTGCGATCAGATTTGCGGAAAATGCCGCTAAGACTGCTGACAAAGAAGTTATCCACGTTCCCCGAGCACTCTGGAAAGTCTTTCGAAAATCAAGCTGAGCCTCGCCATAGTTACAGAATCTAAAGTTACACTTACGATAGAATTCAGGATCGAATAATAACTCGCCCTACAACCTCTTCCTGTGGGCTGAGAAAGATACTATAAATGTTAAAGAAATAGTTAATTAAATGTGGTCACAGAGACAAATTCTGAAAAAAAGCTGTCGTCGTACCGGCAACGCGCCTTCACTTGCAGCGGAGAATGTGTAAGTAGGCCCTTACTTAGTAGACGCCTGCATAAGATACCGTTTTATTCGAGATGCTATAGCTTACCTAACACACGTTAACACAGACTGTTGCACAGGAGGTGAGAACTGTGCACTTTACGTCGCGACATTTTTCGATCTTGGAAAAAGCAAACACTGTGGGAACTAGTATATAGGAAAACAACTATATCGCCTTGTTAAAGTCTGTCGAGGAAAGCAGGGACCAACGTAATAGCAGTTTCATTGATTTGTAAGTCTGCGCTTGCTAAAAATTAGTTAGGATATGGGAAACAATCCAGCATAAGTACAAAGAGACATGGAGAACTTTTGAACAACGACATCCATCTATAAGGCCCTTGAAACCGACGCGCGACATTTGCGAAATACGAGGGGGAGTCAAATGAAAACCTTAAAAAGTTTAATTATAAACCGACAATCCGTTCCATTGTTTTGTAAGTTGGCAGTACTGATACCAGTCAAGTATGGAATGGCCTACAGGCTGCAGCATACTACAGACGAGCGCAACGCGACCACAATACAAGTAGAAAATGGCTGTCCTGCCTGCGACTTGCACCAAGGAAGTACAACATTCTGTTAAAAGTGTTCTGAGCAGTGAAGGTACGAACCCTGTTGAAATCCATCGACGAATGAAGGCCCATTGTAGTGATGCATGTCTATTACCACAGAAAGTGCATGAGTGGAGTAGAAAGTTCGGAAATGACGTGACTTCTATGACAGAGTATTAGCGCCCGGGTCAGGCATACCGCGTTGTGACACCAGAGTCTAATGCAGCAGTTAAAGTCATTCTGATGGAAAATCGCCGTGTTACGGTGGATGAAATAGTCGCAAATCTGAAAATTAGTCATGGCTCAGCGCAACACATCATTGATGAAGTGCTTATGTTTCGCGAAGTGTCTGCAAGATGGGTGCCACAGCAGCTCCCTCCAGAAAACTGACATATCCTCCGTAGTCACCAGACATACACCGAGTGATAACCCACAAGACTGAACCACTCAAAGAGGTGAGACGTGTGTTCCACTTTTCTTCAATAAAAAAGTTAAAAAATATTTAAGGTTTTCATTTATTTGGCTCCTCCTCCACCCCTCATCCCGTAAATAACATTATTGTAGAAATGACAACGTGTACAGCAAGAACTGTTTTTAAGACTGTTTATTTGAGATCGCGATTTCAGCTGTTCTGCCATCCACAAGTAATAGCTCACTGAGGAGTATGCCAATGCATATTCGCCCCTGTTAAGAGGTCATCGTCTTCTTGTCTATCATACAGGGTGTCCCAGCTATCTTGTCCACCCAAAATATCTCTGGAACAATAACAGCTATTGGAAAACGACTTTCACCGGTATCAATGTAGGGCTGGGGCCCATGAATGTACATATTTGGAAACATTCTAAAACGAAAGCATATGTGTTTTTAGCACAAACTTATGTTTTTTTAAATGGACCTCCTATGTTTTTTCTTCAGCAATCCATAGCATGACAAAGCACATACACAATGGCGTTGATTGCATCGCAATATTCTCATTACATCCCGAGATATTGAGACGCGAAGTTGACGCTTGAAACACCCGACATGCGCTGCTAGCGCACGTCCTGAGGCTCAGGCGTGAACCCCATGCTGCCCGTAATCGCGATGAGATTGACATGCGTAATCACGCTTCCATACTTATCAAGAGGTCCGAAACGAATAATACGGTCTGCTGCCATCCTGCATTAACGTCGTAAATTCCAGCAGGTATTTATCCCATAGGCTAGGGGTGATGCGGTTCTGTAACATATCTGTGTACCGCAACGTTAGTCACAAAGTTAACTTCGCTTGTCGTTAATCCGTTACTAAAAAGGTAATGCCGTTCAACGTTAAAACTTTACTTTACTGTAGATCTAGCGCAAGTGACAGTTAATCATTCACTCGTAATAGTAAAATTCATGTTGATGGTTTTAGTGAAACGAGCAAGTGGACTAAATGTTTTACCGTTGTTTAGGTAAAAATGTTTTGATTTGGGAAGTTCAGGTAGGACATAGAAGATGAATGTAAACATGTTTAACCAATTAGATTTATTATCACAGAATTTTCAATGTTATGTTTATCTGATGCGTTAAATGACAAATTGTTGCAAACAAATGTTTCTTAACATCAATGGGTAAAATGGCCCTTTGTAGAAACTTCCACTGTGATACCAGCACTACATACTAAACATAGCGTTCACATCTCATGCTCAAAGTGATGCCCATTGGCTTGCATACATAGGGTCACTCTGCGGATGAAGGATGCCCTACTTCGTGCTACTGTTTCCTCTTTGATGGCTGTGCAAGCATCAATAATGCGTTGCTTCATGTCCTCTGGTGTTGTTGGTTCATGTTGGTAAACAGTATCCTTCACTGCTCCCCAAAGAAAATAATCCAGCGGCGTAAGGTGCGGAGATCGGGCAGGCCACCTAACTGGGCCACCTCGTCCAATCCACCTACCAGGGAACTTACGGTCCAGAAGTCGTCGTGCTCGTAAGGCGTTATGTGCAGGGCATCCGTCATGCTGATACCACATGGACCATTCTCCGGTTCAGAGGTACGGTGTCCAAGAGAACAGGAAGATTGTGTCGTATAAATCAGGAGTATTGTCTGCCATTTTGGATGCCATTTATAAAGAAAGGTCCGATAATGGTATCTCCAATAATCCCACACCAAACATTAACTTTCCACGGACGTTTATGCTCTACCTGACGGAGCCATTTTGGATTGTCTGCGGACCAATAATGCATATTCCTCATATTGACAATTCCTTTGTTGGAGAATGATGCCTCGTCGGTAAAGAGAACATCTGCAAAAAAATTTGGATTAGTCAGAAGTTTTTGCTGAGCCCACCGACAAAATGTTACCCTATTGCGAAAGTCATTTCCATGAAGATCCTGGTGTAAATGAACATGGTAAGGATGAAATTTATGACGTTTAAGAATACGCTGTGCACTTGGTTTCGACACACCAACTTCACCTTCAATTTGACGTGTGCTGATTTGAGGATTCACAGCTATGGTAGCGAGCACAGCAACTTCAGCACGTTCATCTGTGCGTGTTCTACGACAATGTCGAGGTCTTGGATTTAAGCTTCCCGTTTCACGTAGACGAGATGTGAGACGACCAAAAATCCGGCGCGAAGGCGATGGCTTGTCAGGGAATCGTCTTCTGTACAGTCGTTCTGCCTGAACAGCATTTCGTCCACCTACAACAGGGTACAGTACAGGTATGTGGAGTAGAGTAGAAAACAGACATATTAACTTAATAATCATAATGTTCGCTAACAGTACTGTCAACAAACAAGCAATCTCATAACGTATTTCGCGTCAACGTACATTCTCCGTAGATCAGCAGCATTTCTACCATATCTTCATGTGTGTACATTATACTCTACAGTATAAGTTCCACAACACAACGTTTATTCACAATGTGTACTACCTCCGTGCCGTCACTAGATTACTCTGATGCACGACTACACTGGCAAGCGGTGTACTGCTCGCCAAATCAACAACAAATGGGATGCTCGGAGGGTGGTGGAGTACAGGAGTTTGCATGGATCCCAAATCATAAACAAGGCGAAGTGGTAACTGTGGCAGTAGTGGGAACTACGTTGGACACTTGACTAGGTAGAGCCAGGCCCTGCGCGACAGGCACAATGGGTCATAGAACGCATTAGATAAACCTTATTTTGGGTGTGCAGGATAAATAAGACAACCTGACGGGTGTACACCGATCAGTACTGGTTCATATTGTGTACGTAGATACGTAAAACGTGCAAGAGGGAAACCATTATGTGCTTATGAGAGTTGATGGCAGCAGACCGTATTATTCGTTTCGGACCTCTTGATAAGTATGGAGGTGTGATTACACATGTCAATCACATCGCGATTACGGGCAGCATGGGGTTCACGCCTGAGCCTCAGGACGTGCGCCAGCAGCGCATGTCGGATGTTTCAAGCGTCAACTCCGCGTCTCAGTATCTCGGGATGTAATGGGAATATTGCGATGGAATCAACGCCATTGTGTATGTGCTTTGTCATGCTATGGATTGCTGAAGAAAAAATATAGGAGGTCCATTTAAAAAAACATAAGTTTGTGTTAAAAACACACATGCTTTCGTTTTAGAATGTTTCCAAATATGTACATTCATGGACCTCAGCCCTACATTGATACCGGTGAAAGTAATTTTCCAATAGCTGTTATTGTTCCAGAGATATTTTGGGTGGACAAGATAGCTGGGACACCCTGTATATACGTATTCATGTCATGTGCGTATGTACACTGGATTCGTCGACATCTGTGTAAAAGAATGTAGCACTTCATACAATAAATCCTATCGAATTAATGTTAGTACTGTACTCTTACTGGTGTGGGAAGCTCCTGCTGGCTTTTTCCATATTTGCAAATTAATTTTTTGTTTTTAAACTCCGCCTTCTGCAAAAAAACTGTGTGTTCCTTGTTTGATTTCAGAAATGGCTCTGAGCACTATGGGACTCAACTGCTGAGGTCATTAGTCCCCTAGAACTTAGAACTAGTTAAACCTAGCTAACCTAAGGATATCACAAACATCCATGCCCGAGGCAGGATTCGAACCTGCGACCGTAGCGGTCTTGCGGTTCCAGGCTGCAGCGCCTTTAACCGCACGACCACTTCGGCCGGCTATTTCAGAAATAAATTAAGACCCACAGACGATAACAAGTAGATGTCTAAACATGTTTGCTAAATAGAAAAGAAAGCAGAATGAGTTTTGCAGTCCCAAAAACTTGCACCTTTGTTTATCACTGTGCGTGCACATTTAGGAACTACAGGTTAATATGCAGGGTACTATTAACTACAGATCTTATGCAAATGATTGTACCGGACAAATTCAGACAGCAGGAGGGGAGATGGTGTAGTTCTGCGCTGCACATTGCTGTACATGCCCATGGTCTTGTTGTAAGGGCTAATTTGGGGTCGTCCTGGGCGACACAACAGCAAACCGTAATCAATAGAAATGTCATCTACAAACTCTGGTGGAAAAAGAGTGTAATTCGTTGCAGAAAATGTCTTCTGATAGATATTTTCACGGTAGGTAGAGGCTGTTCAGGTTTTACACTGTTTTATGAATGTATAGTACCTCCGTCATTGCGACTCTCCTCGAAGCTCCTCTCACGCTCCCGCCCACCGTTCTGTTTACTTCCCGACTGCAGGGCACCACAGCAAGTACATATTGCATATTACCCGTGTTTCTTTGCCCCTTTTATGAAGCTGTGGTACAAGAGTTTTATAAACTCTCCACCTACGTGGTAGCTTTTATTATTGTTTCAGACATTGTATCACGGACATACGCTGTGGCTATGAGTACTGCTTCCAAAGAACACTTGAGAAAGAGAAGTAATTTTCTCAAAGACCATTCTGATTTTAGTGTCTTTGGGAAGGAACAGGCACTCGAAGTTGGGGTACTCAATGGGGATAAGAATTTGAGTTCCCTTGGAGCACTGTACAACCTCCATGATTGATGTTGTAAGCTGTGCTGTTAGGCCTATGTTTACTGGCTCTCTATAATCCAACCTGACTGCGAACTATCGTTGAACTCTGGTCAGTAAAGATTAAAGGTCTTATTTGTGGTGTTAAATACGATACAGGTTTCCGAAATCGAAGTGTGCACCGCATTCCATACGAATGTCCCAAGAGTTCTGTGGGATAAACTATTAGGATAGTCGAGGAGAGATGGAAGAACCATCAGTGATACATCCGACTAAAACAACTAACTAAATCAGCTGTCGCAGAATACTGTGTAGAATATAAACATGAAATGAAATACGTTGAAACGAGTATCGTGTTTGAAACTCCAAGCTTCTGGAACAGCTTAATCAATGGATCTATCGAAACAAAGATGTTGGAAAACTTAATAAAGGAGATCGGACGTTTAAATTTAAACAAGGCTTAGGGTCCAACACACATTTTATTAAAATGTCACCGATCGTTACATTGAATAGAGCTGAGAAACATTGAGAGAATGTGGATTTCACGGAGTATAGTTGCGGACTTGGAGAACAACAGGGCATCAAAGGGTGTAGTGGACGTCGGGAGCCTAGAGGTATAAGAAGAGGAGTTGTCATGGCGGGCGTCACCAACAAACAAAACAAGAAAAATAGTTTGTGGTTGAGGTGATTTTATCAAAATTGTGAGGTTGCGTCATTTACGGGTGTACTCATTACATCCTAAATACATTCTGATTATAATCTAAACTGCAAAGGTATCACATTTCTTTCGTAAGAGGACTCGTTCAAGTGACATATTCTTTTATGTACATGAATTTTGGTTGCGCTCTTTACTTTTACTGTAGTGGTTTTCTTTTCTGTGATTTGACTTTAGATTTCCTCGACATAAAAGTTTTCTGGGTATGGTACCGCGTCATAATGTAAAAAACTACTGCTGCTGGAGAAAAACCAACGTTTTGGCCACGATTGCAAGCGGTCTTCATCTGAGTCTAATTAGCCTTTCCAAATGACTTACTTCTATTCTTGGTTATTTGAAACGTGTAACAAAAAGAAGTTATATTAACAAGGTTTTTGTTACATTGAGGCAGGAGTGAGTTGGTGCCCTTTGACATAAAATGCAGCTACATAATTAAGTCCAACCACATCCTACTGAGGCCATCGAACTATATTGTGCTGGATTGTGTGTGAGTGATATTTTCGTGCATTAGCACTTGAGGGGCCCTGAGCTGATAGACAGGAGAAAGTCGAAATGAGAAATCTCTAATTTTGGTAAGTCTTACAAAACATTTATTCGTCATCCACCACAAAAAAATGGTTCAAATGGCTCTGAGCACTATGGGACTTAACATCTACGGTCATCAGTCCCCTAGAACTTAGAACTACTTAAACCTAACTAACCTAAGGACAGCACACAACACCCAGCCATCACGAGGCAGAGAAAATCCCTGACCCCGCCGGGAATCGAACCCGGGAACCCGGGCGTGGGAAGCGAGAACGCTACCGCACGACCACGAGATGCGGGCTCATCCACCACAGTGTTAGCGTTCCTGACGCATTGTTATTGACGAAAGTACTGTTACAAAAAAATGGTTCAAATGGCTCTGAGCACTATGGGACTTATCATCTGCGGTCATCAGCCCCCTAGAACTTAGAAATACTTAAACCTAACTAACCTAAGGACAGCACAAACATCCTGCCCGAGGCAGGATTCGAACCTGCGACCGTAGCGGTCGCGCGGTTCCAGACTGAAACGCCTAGAACCGCTCGGCCACACTGGCCGGCGTACTGTTACATTTACTACTTGAAACAATTGTCGCGTGCACACGACAGGAATTGAAAACAAGAAGCAATCGTTTGCTAATGTTTTGGGGCACCTAACAAGGCGGCGTCGGGTTCAAAGCAATGCACAGCGTACGTCTGTAGCGCCATCTACTATACCACCATGGTTGGGAGTCGAATCCACCCACAAGTAACTGTACGAGAACAAGAACAGTTCACACTGTGGCTGGAGTCCTAGCAGCGATTATACGTAACTGTATAGTTCGCAGCACCTGAAAAAAAAAAGAACAAAAAAAACTGAGCCTATCGTCGAAATATTGTTCATAAAATGGAAACAACTGGCCCGAACAGCCGAAAGTACACGGTTAGTCAATCACGCCGAGAACCCCCGGAGGATAACAGGAACCTGGTAATGAGCGTAGAGTATGAAATTCATCCTGCGTTTTCTTCCCCGTCACCGATAACGTGCGACCTGTATTCAGGTGCTTGCAGTGCTGTAACTACGCGTCTCGGGTATGACAGTTCTGCTCGCCCCCACAGGGTGGGGGGGAATTTGTACCTCAGCGACACAGCATTTTCATCAACTCGGTCTCGAAAGATAAAGCTGCGAGGAGTGGCGATGGGCGGGGTCGTGGGGAGGGGAGGGGGTGGCTGGTGCTTGAGCGCGCGTCGTCAGCAGTGGTCCCGCCTGCCGCCCGGGGCGCTCTCGGCGCCGCCGCCGCCGCGCGCGAGTGCCGCGTCAGCCCCAGAGCCGGCGCCGGGCTGGCCTGGCCTGGCCTGGGCCCCGCCGTGGCGTGCTCCAGCCAGCCTTGACCCGCTGGCCGCTCCGCGCCTCTCCGCCACTCACATCCGAATACCAAATAAGCCACCGCCCAGAAACACGCTGATTGGCACCGGCACCTCACTCACACCCCTCCACGTGCTTCCTACTTCAAACCTTACGCACCATTTCCGCGTCTCCCCAGTACAAGTTTAAGACACAAATACAAAGTTTGCTGCACTTGTCTTGTTCGCTCTGTAATATTCGAAACCGTGTGCTGCACAGTCTTACGTTAGCGTAATGAACTTGACCGAGACGCTATTGACTTCTCTCTCATTAGTGCCCAACGACCTCTTCGACGCCTTTAGCACTAAAGGTGTGTCCTAATCATTTACTCTTAGATATGTAAGAGACAGTACCCAATTTGAGAATCAGGTAAACGTGAAGAAAACTGGTAACTACATTATGTTCGAAGTTGTACAGGCTATCTCCGTGTGACACTACAGATGTGTCACGTTCAAGAGCTTGTTTGAGAATATTTCGCTGAATAGACTATATGGGCCGTCACGAAAATAGGCACATCAAGTCATCTCATAACTCTACAGGATTGCGAGCTTGTGATAACTTCAGATTCTAGTAAAAATTACGAAAAATATTAGACATCTCTATTTTTAGTCTGGAATATGATGGAGTATTTTCCAAAAGAATATTGTTGCCAGCTGCTACGAAAAAAATTAAAACTAATGTTACTCGAAATTTTGAAAAAAAATATTTTTTTTGCTTCATCCTATGGGGAAAAAACAACCACTGACATATTTGGTCAAAATAATACATGATCAGTCTCAAAGTTTGTAAATGTGAAATACAGTAAGAGGTGTGAAACTGTTCCGCCTGTGTAACGAAAAATGTCGTCGCTGATGAATTTGCGTTCTGTTGGACCTTGTAGGAACTTACAGTGATAAAGTTGTTCAGAAAACTATGAAATTAATTTTGGTAAAATCTAAGATATCATTATTGTATCGTGTCACGTATGGACGCTTTTTTTTTAGAGGCTCCGTGCGCGGTAGCGCACGAGTACTTCTCAGAAGTAACTGTGGTTGCTTTAAGCAAATAATTTTTGGTGTGCTTTGTGAAACTCGAGTTTTATCGAAGTACACTGCAACAGTATTATACTAAGCGTGCATTAGGTACAAATTTGGAAATTTGTAGTAAGGTCTAATGGGACCAAACTGCTGAGGTCATCTGTCCCTAAGCCTACACACTACTTAATCTACCTTCAACTAACTTACGCTACGGACAACACACACATACCCATGCCCGAGGGAGGACTCGAACCTCCGACGTGGGGAGCCGCACGGACCGTGACAAGGCGCCCAAGACCGTGCGGCTACCCCGCGCGGCTTAGGTTACACAAAACTTCGTTCTTGCTGCTGCAATGTCCCTGCATTCCATTAAGAATTTTGTACATAAATGGCTTTGTGAATCAAATACCAGATTAATGGAGGTCTCTGAACCAGAATAATTAAATATTTTCGCCTGTCTCAGTATCAAAGTACAGTTCTACGCACTAACTCCTTTGCCAAAATCGTCAAACTCCGTTATTTCCCTTTTCACTTATATTCCTTCCTCGGGGAATCAGAACACACACATCCAGAGATTCTACCGATGTTGCTACACTATTAATACGGAATACTGTCGATTTGGAAATACACAAAAATTTGTTGGAATTTTATGACATTGGGACAAATTATCACTATTCCTGGTCTCTTCACTATTGGGCAGATCAGTAAAAAAAATCTTCAGTGTGTTCGATACGACAGTTTTGGATTGTCCTCGAATGTCATTTTCTCTTTACGTACACTGACCAGAGTAGCATGATAGTTCAGATGGCTCTGAGCACTATGGGACTTAACATCTGTGGTCAGAACTTAGAACTACTTAAACCTAACTAACCTAAGGACATCACACACACCCATGCCCGAGGCAGGATTCGAACCTGCGACCGTAGCAGTCGCGCGGTTCCGGACTGAGCGCCTAGAGTAGCATGACACGTGAGCCCTTGCTCCTGCATTTCGCTCATTACCAAATACACGCCAGTGCACAGTTCCACGGAAGACTGAAACCGCTCGTGAACGAACGATATACCACAGAAATAGAACATTAAGGCTTCAGTTGGCGCTGACCTAATGCACTGTTAACATGGTACACGCGGCAAGAAGGCTGTGAGGCGGGCGGATCACTGCGCTTAGCGCCGGCGGATTACAGGGACCAGGTGTGGCCTTGAGGTGTGTAATGTCTAGGAAAGTGTAACTCACACCGCAAACATTTCAGTTTCTAATGCGAAGCACACCCCGTGACTAAGGCGATCTTGCACTCTCACTGAGCTGTTTCGCAGCTAAACATCAAACAAAAACTATAAGATAAACTTTAGATATTTACAGGAGTGTACCGACTGACATAAAGAGATATGTACAGAACTACATTTGTCAAAGTGCATGAAAGATATTGAAACTATCATGCGCTTGTATTGTCACGATCCAATACGACTGACATTGACGATCAGCTTTCTGATGAATGCCAAAGGACTAACTCAGTCATCTAGAGTCCGAGTGCACGAGTGTTTCTTAGCCCTGTGTATATATGCAGGGTGGTCAGAAACAGCCTGAGAAGAGTTTAAGGCTGTTGCAGGGTAGATTCCGCTGAGAAATAAATTGTCAAGAAAAATTCGAAGCGTTGTGCCATTTCCGAGTTAGTTGGTATTGAAGTTAGCCAGTCAGGCCACTGCGCGCGCAAATTCAAGTGACCGGCCAGAGACTGTGTCCCCAAACGTGTTCTACCTTTGGTTTCCTAAAACCAAACAAGAGAGCGATACAGAAATTGGATACGGGACGGTAGTAAGGATCGAACCCGTGCCAAAGGGTGAGCAATTTTTTGACATCTACACTATGAGAACAATCGGAACAAAGTGTTGTCATTAATGACTATTATGCTACATTACTTACTTAAGTTTTAAATATGCTCAACATTTTATTTCATTCATTACCCAAGATCGCATTCGACATTATTGAACAATTTGTATTGTTGCTATTTCTTTCTTTATTTATTAAAGATATTTGCATTGTGCTGGCATTTTGTTGTTCTATGAATTGCGTAAACACAGGAAAAATTGCTCTTCAGTCCCTCTCCACAAATATTGTGTTGTGAACTCTGTAGGTGTACTCTGTTTCTGCTACTTTTTGAAGTGTTAGCTCTATGGCGGCCTAAAATTTACAGATACGAATTACAAAAAACAAAGCAAAAACGGGATTTGTGAATATATTTAACCAACAATGCTTGACAGCTGCTAAATATGTGTAGGAATTAGATGCACTTCCTAATACCTTTCTCTCCCCTGTCTGTACATCTCCCCCTCCCCCCTCACTCTGTACATCACTTCCTCCGCCCCCCTGTCTTCCCCATCGCACTCAATTTCCTCTTCCCTCCTCTCTATCCATCTCCTCCTTCCCACTCTCCATGCCCATTTCCTCCCCACCTCGTCTATGTCCATCACCACACCCCTCCACTCACTCTGACGTCGAACGGTGTTTGTTGTTATTGGAAATAAAACCTTGATTTGGAGTTGGAGTCGCTTAAATGTATTGGATAAATCGGTTGAGATCATTCCTATACGAGCTGTCAGAGACCTCTCCTGCTGCTGGATCTGAGAGAATAGTAGCTTCAACGATAGTATTTCGTATAGTTTTAATAATCCTCGAACGGATATGATTACAGAGTTTCGGACGATTTGGATTCTGTAGCAGTATACACTTTTTGTTTAAAATTATATATAAAGCGGAAGATATATACCGCTATGTTAGAACCAGTTTGAAATAAATCGCCGGCCGTTGTGGCCGAGCGGTTCTAGGCGCTTCAGTCTGGAACCGCGCGACCGCTACGGTCGCAGGTTCGAATTCTGCCTCGGGCATGGATGTGTGTGATGTCCTTAGGTTAGTTAGGTTTAAGTAGTTCTAAGTTCTAGGGGACTGATGACCTCAGATGGTAAGTCTCATAGTGCTCAGAGCCATTTTTTAAAATAAATCGATCAAGAGCTTTTCGAGATTTTTGGTAACACCGTTAAACAACTATTTGTCTTTATATATAGGGTGGAGAATATATATATATATATATATATATATATATATATATATGCCACCAAAAAACCACATATACTGTATTTTAGTGTCTTCCGAGAAGGTAAAACGCAACACTTTTTTATGTGACAAAAATGTCTCAGGTGTACAGTTTGACGGTGTTCAAATTACTGTGTGACGAATATTGTGTGAGAGATATTGCTGAAAACGTCGTCCGTTTACATTGATGCACAATGGGCATTTCCATGCTAATGATTTAGGTGTTTCACGAATAATGGCCGCAGCTTCATCCAAACGGGCAAGCATTCTTGTGTGTCAGTGCCTTGTACACCAAGAAATCTACCAAAGTGAAGTCGTAAAAACTTGGTGGCCACGGTACCGGCCCACACTTCCGAATCCAGCAAAAGGAAAAAGCAGTCTAAATACTCTCTGACGTCATCGGTGAAGTGTACTAGGGCCTCGTTATCCTGGTACCATAATCGTTGCGTGTCTGCAGGCAACATTGGCGGCAGTACCTCACGGAGAAAGATAAGGAGATTTCTTCCGACAGGCATGGTAGGAAGGACATAGGACCTCAGCAGATAGTCGTGAACAATACCAGATTGCTTTCAACAGTCACTAGCACGCAGAAGCGAGTTGTGCATTAATATAAAACGGGCATTTTCAGCACTGTCTCTGCTAGCAATTAGCGCTCTGTTTCTGCGGCAGGGTTTAACATCATCACAATGTCTGTATAATAACAGCCGAAGCAGTAATGGTCCCTGGTCACTTTTCAGAACGCTGATATTTTTAAATAATAGATATCCTGAATTAAGCTGTGTTTTCGTGGGCTAGCATACTGCTCCTCAGTCGCCACGTTTAACTTCATTTTTATCAAAAATCCGCTTGTCCATAGGTTACAGTACTTTGAAAAGAATCTTTTCCATTGACATCTGAGAAGATCTCTTGCAGACATCGCCGATGTGTCGGTTACTAGTAGTGTACTGTAATCCAATAAAGTTACAGAGTAAAACTAGTTATCAGTTTTACAGAACATTGTATGCGCTTCACTGGTAGCTTCAGATTAAAAGACAGATTAATAGGAAGAATCTTGAGGAAATGTAATTCATCTGCTAAATAAGTTTCTTACGAGACGCTTGTTGACCTATTCTTGAGTACTGTTGATCAGTGTGGAATCCTTAATGGGTAGGACTGATAGAGAGAAAATCCAATGAAGAGCGGAGCGTTTCACCAAGGGATCGTTGAGGTCGCGCGAGAGCGTTACAGAAGTGCTCAACAATCTCCAGTGGCAGACGCTACGAGGTAGACGGTGTGCATCATATCGAAATTTCGAAAGAGTACTTTCCGGTAAGAGACTGACAACATGTTACTTCCTCCCAAATACGTCTGGCGAAATGATCACAACGAGTAAATGCGAGATCTTAAACTAGTACAGAGGCTTGCTGACACTCATTCTTCCCACGGGCCAATCGTGAATTGAACAGGGAGGGGGGGATCAGTAAGTGGTACCAAAAGTAACGTTCGCCACACAGTCAGGTGGCGTGCGGGGTAATGTCTTGGGGTATATTGATGTAGACATAAAAGATAGGCTGGAAACTTTTGTAACTCTTGTAGCTGAAATCGCAGAAGGGTAGTTCAGTTTTAACAGACCTCACAATAGAGAATTTGTGCAATCGCGCCGATTTATGCAACTGACGAATATGCGTTTGGTGTCTTCCTCTTAACCGCATGCACACAGCGGGGATGAAGTGAGACCGAGCGGTACAAATATTTCATGCAGTAATCGAGGTCGAAGCTCATGCCCACGATGGTGTAATGGTAGGACCTCGAGCTTCGGAGCTTGTCTTACCATTGACGTTCTGGTAGTGTAGGGTGTCTGTAAGTAAGATTGCCCTTACGTATTGTAGGTAGCCTATGTGACAAAGTCTGTGCAAGGACTGCCTCCATAAACGGAGACAAGGTACAGCTTTTCTTCATGAAAGGAGACATGTTGCATCTCAGTCTTCCGAACAATTAGTTCAACTCTCAAACTGAAAGATATGCTCATGCAACGTGCAGAATATGATTTGCTAGACATACCTTGCTCTCTAGTCGAACACATCCTCATTAATGGACCACTCGCTATTTAATTCCTAGATAATCATTCGCTATATGTATCAGTTTGGACGAGAATTCTTTTGTAAAGTAGTGGTCAGGTTCTACCCAACTTCTTCTGTTACTTAGATTTTGCTTAACATTACAAATGTCTTGCTTTCAGTAACTACGAAACATTGTAAGAGCTGATCCTCGCAACCGTGTCCAAGATTAAAAAGAAACAGCCACGTCTTTATAAAAGAAGCGAACCTACATTCTGTTTTCCTCTAGCGAAGTTAATCAATACACTGCTGAAGGGGAGAAGGGCAAACTCTTACTCATTATACATTATTTATAAGGATCCATTTGGCGATTTATGGACGTTCCCTTCCCCCGAGAAACTGAGTCGCGATTGATTATTCTCATGATAAACAGGAAGATCTATCTTCCAAGAGGAGCTTGCCATTCCTTGCTGCTAGAGTCTGCCTCTTACTTAATGATGCAGATCGTTAACTACATATGTGTCTGAAGTACAAATTTTTTATGTACTCGTAATTTTTGTTAAGAGGAAGATGATTATACTTCACTGTCACCAGTGTTGCTAAATCGTGTGACAACGTATCGGTCGGCTAGCAGTTAGTTGATTAAAATCTCTTTTATTAAAATATCGTCGTTGACAATATTTCTTCGATGAGATAGAAGACGTTCCAATACGTAACTTTCAGTAACCACACCGATCGTTAACATACAGTGTTAACTACAAAATCTGTAGTAATGGTATTCAATAAATAAGTAAAACGCAAGAGGTTTTTTACGGTAATTTCTGTGTTACACGGAATGCTGAAATTATCAATAGAAATATTAAACTTGTCGACATTCTTAGGACCTTTTGACACAATTAAGTTGCAGATCTGCGATAGCAAATTCACCACGTCGCTTAGAACAGTCATGACAAATACCATAAAGTAACGTCAGTTCTTTCTCAGGGAGTAATTGTTCATTTCCATTCAATTTTCGTTCTCCGTAAGTTTTTCAACAGCTGCTGTCTTAGAAGGACGAAATTTCTCGGCAAAGCAAAGAGAGGGAATTGACTTTAATGAGAGTTGCTTTTGTTATGTTGATGAATGTTGCACAGTAATATAACCAGTTGTCAAATTGATATCCGAATGAGTTCTCTTTGTACGCCTTTTAAAAGTAGCCACGTTCTGTGTGTTCCGTTGAACTCGAAAAATGGAATACCGTGCCAACACAAAGGCGTTTATTTTGGACTGTTTGTCTTCCTCGGAATTCATCCAGCGTTAAATAACGTTTAGAAGGAATATGCTCCTTCATTTTTAACTGTTAAGAACTGAAAGCACGTGCCTACTTCTGTTGAGAATGATACACATGAAGTACATCCCAGACGTAAGTTCAACATTTCCTGCCAGAAAGTTGGAACAGCAAACAAAGCAGTGACTGAAAGCAGGTGGCCGTGCACGGAAACTGGCGGATTCGATTTTATTTATCGAGCGAGGTAGCGCACTGCTTAAGCATTGCATTCGTATTTGTCGGGAGCAGCGTTGAAAAACTACATAGGTTCCCAGAATGCATTTTACTCTGCTGCGGAGTGGGCGCTGGTATGAAACTTTCTGGCACGTTGAAACTGTGTGCCAGATCGTACCTCGAACCCGAGACCCTTGCCTCTCTGTACTGACGGAAGTGAAGCTGCGAGGACGGGTCGTGAATCGTGATGGGGTAGTGCAGATGGTAGAGCACTTGCCTACGAAAGGCAAAGGTGCTGCCTCGCGTCCCAATCCGGTACACAATTTTAATCCGCGAGAATGTTTCACGACGTAGGTTTTCCGCGGTTTCTCTGACTCGCGCAAGGGAAACTATTGCGGTTCTCCCTTTGAAGAGGACCTTCCACAGGCTTGTCTAATCCGAGAATCGCACATCAGGGATGGAATCTTCTCACTGAAAAACGTTAGACAAAATGCCCTGACGTAAAGTGGTCTGCATTATAAAATACAGTAAGTTATTTTTATATGAGAACACTGTATTTGACTGCCAAGCCTAGAAAATCCCGTAATAGTATTTACGTTACCGAAGGCAAAGGTCCCGAGTTCGAGTCTCGGTCGGGCACACAGTTTTAATATGCCAGGAAGTTTCATATCAGCGCACACTCCGCTGCAGAGTGAAAATCTCATTCTGGAAACGTCCCCCAGGCTGTGGCTAAGCCATGTCTCCGCAATATCCTTTCTTTCAGGAGTGCTAGTTCTGCAAGGTTCGCAGGAGAGCTTCTGTAAAGTTTGGAAGGTAGGAGACGAGGTACTGGCAGAAGTAAAGCTGTGAGTACCGGGCGTGAGTCGTGCTTCGGTAGCTCAGTTGGTAGAGCACTTGCCCGCGAAAGGCAAAGGTCCCGAGTTCGAGTCTCGGTCCGGCACACAGTTTTAATCTGCCAGGAAGTTTCAGATCTCGAATAGTTCATGAGTGAACTGCCGTGAACTATTTCCAAGTCAAATACGCCAAGAACAAGAAAAGTTGAAGAATTATGTGAACATAATTTACAGGATTGTATACTGCGTACAGTAGAGGAACAATTCGGAGACGATGCTTGTGTCAGCATGTGAATGCAACCTGACGTAAAGCACCATCTGTGAGGGAAAGGCTTGTGGTCAGAGGCATTCCTGAATTGAACTGGCATGCACGGAGTCCCGACTTGAAGCCTGTATAACACCTTCGCGGTGAGTTAGAACGTCGAATTCCATCCAGACCCAGTGACAAACGTTACTTTCTATGGTTTCGACACGTGAGGAAGAATGGACTGCCATTTCTCCAGACAATCATATTTCACATTATAAAGGTGTCCCCAGCAGCGTTCAGGGTGTCATAAAGGCGAATGCTGGACACGCCCCCAACTTATGTCCATTAATTGGTGTTTGGATACTTTTAATCTGGATAGGTGTCGGACGACTCTCACCGCTATCGAAGGTAATTTGAGGGCTTTGGACTGTCGGAACAGACGCATCCAAACTTTTGTCCAACCCTACAGTCAACATTTTGGCTCCGAGTTACAGTTTCAAGACTAATACACGAGCATACTTTCCTCTTGGAGGCAGAAAGTAACCGAATGAAATCGACGGTTGTGTTTGTCTTGGACGAGATGAAAGCCACACAGGAATCGTTCACAACACAATGGATAATCCCAGGAGCGCCGTGACTGTGTTGTCTATGGGACATTAAGGCGTAGTCTTTCTTGCTTTGCTTCCGGAGGACAGCCGTCTCAGACTGGGACAAACTTGACCAACGACGTCTCATAACTTTGTGGACAACATGTCAGTTGGATCCAGGCATGTGACAATGCACGGTATACCCACCACCAGATTTTTATTCAAAAACGTACACTTTCGAACGGACTACCTTTATTTTTGGTTATCGTTTTATTTTAATTTCCCGTAAAGTTTCATAAGTTTTATTGTTTCATTTCCTGGTCCTCTTGAATCTAAGCACACCTCGCAGATGTGCACGTGGTGCAAAACGTTTTTGAGCCGGTTTTAACTGAACGTTGTGTGTACATTATGACGAATGTTGGTCATTTCTCTCTTTATCCAAGCAACACTCTGAATTTTAACGTTGTTGATATGGTATACGTGTGTATTGAACCGGGGACCTAGAAACGACGGAGAGGCTTCGTTCCGCCGTGGCCCTCAGTGGTTCACAACCCTATAACAGGCCACAGCAGTCCAGTCGCCCCACCGCCGCCCCACACCGAACCCAAGGTTATCGTGCGGTTCCACCTCCAGTGGCCAATCAGGCTGTTGCGCGCGCAAATTCAACGGCCCGCCAGAGACGGTGTCGCGAAACGCGTTCTTCGTTTTGTTTCCTGAACTCGAACGAGAGAGCGATACAAATTTCGACATGGGAAAGTACGGAGGATCGAATCCGAGCCAGAGGCCGGGCAGTCTCGTGTGTTGTCGTCTATTCTATAACGACTGACACTAATTGCATCTGGCGGACCGCTTGAATTCGCTCGCACAACGCCCTGATTAACTGCAAAGCTAATTAAATCGGAAATCGCACAATATATCGAATT
Organism: Schistocerca americana; assembly: GCF_021461395.2. Taxonomy (NCBI): domain Eukaryota; kingdom Metazoa; phylum Arthropoda; class Insecta; order Orthoptera; family Acrididae; genus Schistocerca; species Schistocerca americana. The sequence continues at coordinate 723,746,784 of NC_060121.1, forward strand.
TTTTCTTAATAATCATTTCTAAGAAACACCCTCACAAGCCGTTCTGACTTTTTCTTTCCACACGGTATTCACGAATAATTAAAAGATAGATATGCTTATGCATATTCTCTGGTTGTATACTAATTAAGAGATGTATCTTCTCAGTACAGTAGCAGCTGCAATTGAAAATATATTCGATCAGAAGCTCGCTTCTCGGAATTAGGCTATTAGAATAATATCTAATGATAAAAAGTGGGAAATGTGGTGTCACCGCCAGACACCACACTTGCTAGGTGGTAGCTTTAAATCGGCCGCGGTCCATTAGTACATGTCGGACCCGCGTGTCGCCACTGTCAGTGATCGCAGACCGAGCGCCACCACACGACAGGTCTCGAGAGACGTACTAGCACTCGCCCCAGTTGTACGGACGACTGAGCTAGCGATGCAACACTGAAGAAGCCTCGTTTATTTGCAGAGAAGATAGTTAGAATAGCCTTCAGCTAAGTCAATGGCTACGACCTAGCAAGGCGCCATAGCAATTGATAGTTATCGTATGAAGCATGTCTCATCAAGAACGATGTATACAAATGATGGATTAAAGTTAAGTATTCCAGAAGCTACGTACTTTTCTTTATAGCATTCATTACGTATCCTGTTTCAGACCTCACGCCATCCTGCGTGAGCTAGTAGCGTGCATTTCGGCCTTCCCTAGCTATATAACGGGAAAAATGGAGAACAATATGTTGCGAGACAGCTTCATCAAAAAACAACTTGTTTAGTGTGATTTCTGTAAATGGTGCAACAAAACGAGTGGAAGTTTACCAGGAGACAACATTTCGAAGTAATGAGTCATACGCAAGTACATCAGACTATTTAAAGTGAGAAGAAAGAGAGCGACAGGCTAAGGCCGCTCGCTTTTGTCATAAGTATTGAACACACGGGTAGAGTGGATACATTGATTAGAACTAACTGCCAAATAACATTGTTGGAAATGTAGTTCATGTTGGACATCCGCAGTTGATGGACGTTTGCTACAATGCATAAAAACTTGAGACACAGGAACGACGAGTACGGATATAGCGAGATGGCGCGTTCTCGCATTTGGTAAGACCCAGGTTCAGTTTCCCATACACCTATCGATACAGATTTTTCGATGTTCCCCTATATCACATGAGGCGAATTTGGCCAGTCTGAGTTTGTATTTCGTCTCGCTGAGGGGACGTTAAACCTTAATCACTCTTTCTTTTTTCCTGCTATAAATTGACAAGCGGCAGCAAAGGACTTGGAAAGTCAGTTGAAAGGTATGGGCAGTGTCTTGAAAGGAGGAAATGTGTTGATTATCAGCAAAAGCAGACCAAGGGTAATGGGGTGCAGTCGGATTAAATCAGGTGATACTGAGGCAATTAGATTAGAAAACGGTACACTTATAGTAGTAGATGAGGTTTTCTATTTGAGCAGCAAAGTAACTGATGACGAGTGAAATAGAGAGGATATAAAGTGTAGACTGACAATGGCAAGAAAAGCTTTAGACAGTAAAAATCATAGAGGGAGACCAAGAGATGACTACAGTAAGCTGATGCAGGAGGGAGTAGGTTGCAGTGCAGTAGTTACTCGAAGATGAAGAGACTTGCACAAGACACGAGTAGCATGGAGAGCTCCATCAAACGAGTCTTCCGAACACCAGAACGACAGTCAATTAAAAAGAACGTTGCTGAAATCCGCAAGTTGCAGCATGCAGATGTCGCAACTCACTTCTGTCGTCGGTTATAACAAAAGATTAAAGCATTCCGGGAAGAATTATCATGGTCACGACTGTATGAATTTTGTTACTACAGTCACGAGAATAATCATGAAAGCATGGAGTGAAGACTTCCTCCGTCCCCAGCGAATAAATAATTCAGAAGTAGATGCTCTACCCCGGAAAATCTGTTGGCGTTGTTTTCGTGCATAAAAGGGTGTATTGTTGTTCGTTTTCAAAGCTTTGGACATATAACCACCAGTACGGATTCCCTTAAAAGATGTCATTCGAACAAAAAATGAGTATAACTGGTAATAAACTTCTTATCACTTCATAGCAGAACATATTTTCATTCAGCAGCATCAATGTTGTGCACTCCGCAACTACTTGCCTTCGCACCTTCTCTGCAGTCTTCTTACTCTCCGAACTTTGCGCAGAGCGTGTAGCACTTATTGGGCTCGCTGAAAGAGGCTCTGAACCATCATAAATTAGTCCTGGGGCACAAGACCAGGCGTATGTCCAGACGTCACGACAGGGACTGTCGAAAACTTTTTTATCAGGGCTGCAATATGTCGTTGGCTATATGTCAAGGAATAATGAAAAAAATTGCTGTACTTCTTAACTTGAGGGTAAAAGTATAATTTTTAATTGCGCTGTAATGTAACTTATTTAGGTTTACAGTGAAAAACCCTTCCAGCTTCAGTTGAACCATAGGCAGATGGTCCGTTTCCGCGTTCACTTAACGTATCGATAGTATTAACGAACAACGTTTCGCATTTAGTTAACTTATTGACGATTTTGAGACCTGAGTTTCTTCTGGCGTATACAGTTTTCAAACAACTTACGGGAATCCGGCGGTTGCTGTAAATATTACCTGGCTGAATTCCCGTAAGTTGTTTGATTACACGATTATTTAAGAGTGATGTGTTCGAAAAGGATACCAAACTAAAATTCGTAACTGATAAAAGAACTGTTAAACTAGAATGTGATAAAGGTGAGAAAAGACATGAGGGTTTCACCTTTTCACTTGGCTGACATGGAGGTTATTGGAGACGCTGCACTAGAAAAGGAAATCGCTATAGTAGTTTTTAACAACTGCTCCAAACTTTGCCTCAAGTAATTAACTGAAATTTCGGAGCTTACCTGTATGTGGATGACTGTACGGGAATTTTAACGCCATTCCTCCGGAACGTGAGTCCTGGAGGAGGAGGAGGAAGAGGCCGCCGAGGTTAGTGTTTAACGTCCCGTCGACAACGAGGTTATGGGAGACGGAGAACACGCTTGCATTGGGGAAGAATGGAGAAGGAAATCTGCTGTGCCCTTTCGAAGGAACAATCCCGGCATTTGCCTTAAGCGATTTAGGATTTGCCTTAAGCGATTTAGGGAAGTCACGGAGAACCCAAATCAGGACGGCCGCGCGTGGGTTTAAACCGTCATCCTTCCGAATGCGAGTCCAGTGTGCTAATCATTGCGCTACCCCGTTCGGTTAAAACACTGCAGTTCCCTCGCTCAAACAAGTCGGGGGAAATTTTTGATTCTGTGCGCTGGAAGGTTTTGTTTGCAGCTGGCAAATGGTTGTCTTCTGGGACAAAAGCCGAAGTCAGTACAACATTCGGCACTGCCAATTACCACTTCACAGATATGTAAGTAAGTTCGAAAATATTAATCTTAGTTTTCATGTATCAGAATAGACATGAGAGAGCATATCTTCCTCTTGTACTACGTGACCAAGCTTTGTTGGTGTATAAGCTATCTTGCGGAGGCCCCTTATACTTAAGTGAACACTGCTGTTCCTGATGGTTTGAGGTTTTTTCTTGCATCTGGGAAAATTTTCTCGTTTTATCTCTCGTAGTTTTACTTCATATGATGAATGACTGCATTTAAAATTAATGTTTTAAAACGTAGAACCCCATACTTAACTCACTGCGAGCTCAGAAGTATTATTGAGAAATGACATGTATTTCACCAGTTTTCATGCAATCCTTTATTAGTTATACTGCGATACAGGTGCGGATCCAGGATTGGGGGAGGGAGGAAGGGGGGGGGGGCGGTCATACGGATCTTGACCTCCCTGAAAAAGCATGTTACTTAAAGATTTTACATTTTGCCAGGTTTCTCAACCATATTTCGAAGAATAAAATAATATGAAAACTAAATGTCCCGAAACCGGTAGCTATTCTAGAAAATTTCGGCCTATATTTAACAGAGGACATTGACCAGTTTCCTGCATGTGGGTTGGCCCGCGTAGGTGGCCTTGCCGCCTAACGGTCGTGGTGTGACAGTCCACTCTTTTTAACAATCGATTGGTCAGTCGATTGTTTTTTCGTTCACTTGGTTATTTCACTAGTCATAGTGGCACTGTCAGCTATATGAATGTTTTCACCCACTCACCGTGTTTGAGTGGTTTCATTCAGTGTGAAACGACCGACTGAAACAAGACTCCGTCGGTTTCGGCCGTTGTATGATGTTTTCACTCACTCACCGGGTTCGAATGATTTTATTTACATGATTTTCCAGCCTTTTCGGTTATACGTGAGACATGACTACGGTTGATAAATTTTATTTCAAGGAGATGTGAATAATAAGCATAATTCTAAAAATAAAGTACATTGAAAATGTATGTATTCACATACTGAAATACGAATTTTCATTCTTATGGCGTTAAATGTCAATTTTTGTTTGGTTTTAAAAGTTTAGTATCTGGTGTTCCACTGTAAATTTGTGTATATATGAATGAATAGTCACTTTATAACACGTTTTTTGTATGTCGGTTTCTTGCCCCTTTTTTCGGTACAAATTTTGCAATTGATTTTAAACTAGTTTCCCGATGAGCTAGAGACTTGAAACCTTCAACATAGCTCAGAACTGGATGATACTGTAATATTAACTTGCTTTCGAGTCTGGTGTCTGGCGGAGGGTACTTTATTTTTCGGTCTGTCTGTCTCTGTCTGTTCGGTACAGATTTTGCAATTTGTTTTAAACTAACTTCCCAATAAACTAAGGCGTGAAACTTACAACTTAGCACAGAACTGGGTGACAGTGCAATATTAACTCACTTTCTTTTCTGGTGTGACGCAGGGTTGGTACTTGGTGTACCATTGCTACTTCGCTGTTTTCTTGTTCCAGTCTCGAATGTTTCGTACTTAAGAACGATTGCTGCTAGGCTTCCCTGTCAGCTCAATTCTCTCTATTTTTACATTCGCGGTCTTCTCACGGGATATGATAATGAGGAAGCAGTATGTTGGTTGACTCGTTTGAAGAGAAATTGAAATAAACCTGAACTTTACCACATGTCCTGCTATAGTCTCATGAAAATGTTTGAAATCATCTGAAAAATTTCACACGCACAGACTAACAAACAAAATAAATATTTAAATAGAAAAACTTTTTAATATAACACTGTTTTAGAAAAGATTAATAAATATTAAATAATCTCTCCAAGCCCTGTACAGATTCTTAACGCCGTACAGACAGCCGTGAAAGTTTGTGCTTGTGCAATTATGATAGCTATGACACTACCTGTAAAACTGAAAACGTGGGGCGTTTGTATGTAGCTAATGATGAGGTTTTCAGTACAATATATTTACCTTCCACACAATTAACTGGCTGAATATTTAAATATTTTGCATTTGTGGACATCATCACATATTACTCATAAAACGGAATGCAAAGTATAGGTAAGACGAGGCAAAGTTCCTTTCTTCTTCAACACATTCCTAAGGGAACCACTGCTCTCACCTTTGCACCTCCAACTAGGGCTGCAATACTGCCGAATTTCCCCGGATTGGTCGTAGTTTTGAGGACGTACAGATGGATGCTGGAGGGATTTTTGTACAACTCTCTGACGTAAACCTGGACCTTCCTTCGTGCCTCTGGAAATTCAGTTGATTGGAAATAAATTGTAATGAACCTTAGTTAAAATTCATGAAAGGAGGACCTAACTATAGATAGCTTCCTCGTTGTAGTGTGTTAAAAATGCAGCACCAAGCGGGCTTAGCCGCTCTCCTGTGCACATATAGTATATTCCAAAACTGTCTATACAACTTTGACCAAGTATATTGTAGAAATGGGAATAAGTAGAAAGGTTCGGTTTGCGGCATAATGTTCACGCACTCACCTGAAGTTGTGTTTTTATTATTTTTCCGTGTTAGTTATTGACTGGCAACCCTCCAGCAGTTGTCACAGTGTGTGGAATGGCTTGCACAGACCAGATCTGACACCCAGGTGCTGCGGAACCCCATTACATTTTTTGTTTTTCGGGCAAGACTTGCGCAAACTATGAGCTCTCATCAGAGCTGAAATAGCACACACTAATGAGGACATCCTAGGCTGGACATGGCACTGGAATATCGCTTAGATAACCTGTGTGCTACAGACAGCGCACGCATTTAGAGAGACCATCAGTTCCCCGTCCCTCCTTTTTTCGTGACAGTCACGATTTTTCTAGCTCTGTCTCGAATTTTTTCAAAAGTATTTCGGGACACCTAGTTGTGCCGGATTTAACAATTATGAAACGATTTATCCCGAATTATATGCTCATTTCACTTGTATCAGTACGCTGTTATGAAAGGGTGTTCTCCCAAATGAATAATGTATGGAGCAGTGACAAAACACAGTTTGTTGTGGAAACTACGAAACCAGTGTTAGTGGCTAGAGTGAATTATTATGAAACTTGATTTGAATGTTTTCATAAGGCTGTTGAATAACACTGACATGCTGAAGAAAATTTACAGCGCTGATAAATACTGTATGCCTGCTCGCATTCCCTCATCTTGAGAAGGTACTAATAAAATACGAGTTAATGTACTTTTGTAAAAAAAATAGAGTGATGGTTTGCATTTATTACATTCAATTCAGACTTTGTTGTATTATCAATTTTTTTTAATGTGTCCCGAATTTGACTCTAGAAAATACGGTCACCTAACACACTTAACTCTGTTTAGCGGCTGCTAGAACCTTAGGTGTATATGAACATTACGCAGCAAACCGCGCTTTGTATGTGATCAAAGTTGTAAAGACAATTTTGGAACACCTTGTATTTTCCATACTTCTTTATTGAGACAATGAGAAGCCGCCGACAATGGGCGATCGCATACACCTTTTCGCTGCCAGACAATTGAATGTATTAAATGTGATTTGTCTTCTACTCATTGAGCTGTGTAAAACTGATTTCATTTGCGTCCATTTACCTTACTGCAAATTAGTAGTACGGATGACAATGAACGGCTCTGTAATGCGCTTTCACAAATCCCTGTTACTCTCACGTGTAATTTATGTCTGCTGATCGGTAGCAAGCGCGCGCCTCGGTATTGACAGCACTGAAACGCAAGCGAGGAAACATTCACCCTCTCATGGCCCCGCTCCCCGCGGAACATTATGAGCATCGACCAACTTATCGCCTACAGACTGTGTCCGGGAAAATAATACGATCTGACTCGTATGTCCGGCCTTTTCAAAGTTTTTGTCTGGGTCGACAATTTAAGTGACGGAAGGCCTACCCCAGCGGTACGTCAGGTTAATTAGTTACGCGTTAATGGCTCGTGGAACAATTTAATCCACAACAGTATATGAATTAAGTTTTAAATGACGAAAAGAAAAATTACTCCATTTAGTTCACAATTAAATGGACATGTATACTGCTTATGTTAACTTTTACATGCCCCTGAGTTACGTCTTCACCTAGGACCACCCTCTGTCAGTATAATGTAGCACTGCTTTAGTTCAGCTAATTAAAGTTTTGCGTGCTGGTTTCACTCAGAAGATTAAGCTCGGTCAGCTGAAACACCAAAGAGCTGTTTCATTTAAAAGAATGAGTACAAGGTTCAACCGACAAAAACTACTGATTGTTTTCACTTCAAAGGAAAAAATAAATAATTCACGCAATAAGCAAAGCTACAACGGTGTCGAATCTTTTCATTCGATTGCTCTCACTGACTGCTTTCACTCTGAAAAAAGTGAATAATAATCCAACCGACAGGCAATACTACAAACGACTGACACGATGGTTTTCATTCGTTTTCTTCCACGTAGTCCGACCAAGAGAACGATTCACCAGACTAACTCGCAACTGCAAGCAATGACCACCAACAGCTGTAGAATGGAATGGCAACAATGAAAATTTGTACCGGGTTGGGATTCGAACCCGGATCTCCCGCTTATCGCGAGCGTTGGCCTTACCATTCAGCTATCCGAGCACGACTCACGGCCACACCCAAACTTTCATACGTCGTCAACCATACGTCTGCGATCTGTACTCGCACATCCAGTATGTGTATTCCCGTACAGATCAGACGCTGTGCCCAAGTCGCACGCCCGACATCGCCATACATTTACGACTTTGCAGCGCCAAGGCTACTCCGATGACGATGCACAGAGGCGACCATAGCCGCTACTAAACACAACAGACGAACTCGCAACTGGGTGTACGGAAATATACATAATGGATGTGCGAGTACAGATCGTAGACGTATGGTTGATGACATATGGAAGTTTTGGTGTGGCCGTGAGAGGTGCACGGATAGCTAAATGGTAAGGCGAACGCTCGCGATAAGCGGGAGATCCTGGTTCGAATCCCGACCCGGTACAAATTTTCACTGTCGCCATTCCATTCTACAGCTGATGGTAGTCATTGTTCGCAGTTGCGAGTTCGTCCGGTATGTTCAGCAGTGGTTGTCGCCACAGTTCATCGTCATCGGAGTAGCACCGGCGCTGCAATGTCGTAAGAGAACGAGTTCCCATTCGGTTGCTCCACAGACTAGTTTTACTCGAAATAATGAATTAATAATTGAACCGATACATATAACTACAACCGAATGAGTCGATTGGTTTCGAACAACCGAATTAATCGTTTGTTTGCATTCGGTTGTTCTCATCACTACATGACTGGTTGCACAAAACATTCCAGCCAGAGAAGGCGGCCATCCACAGGCTGAACACCGCTGCAGTCACCAGCAAATCGTCGAACATAATCAGTTGGACTACAGGGCGTTGAGCAGGAGTAGACGGAAACGAGAAGACGACAATGTAACAAAGACAAACATTCCCCAGAATTTACGCTCTCGCATAGCGTAGCCTACAGAACTGTGCGTCATAACCCTGATGATAGTATATTCATAAATACAGCAAACTGCAACTAGTTTCTTTTTTGTAATAGTTACTCATTCCATAAACCAGCTTTTGGACCTTATCAGGCTCATCAGCAGATGGTGTACAGGAGATACATGACTATTTCAGAGCATGATGCTGGTTGCTGACTCTGTGATAAGAATATGGAACATGCTTTAACACATCGCCAAGAGTATTGTTTATATGGCGATTTGGTTCCAAGAATGAAATCTGTACTTACTGCGACAGTAAGGGCGGCTTTATTGCTGAAACCCATCTATCAGCTTCCATTGTGATGCTGGTAACGTATCTTTCACTTGCACAGGGTATGTATGTATATCCACCGTAGTTACGGAGCTTTGCAAGCATCCAGCACGTGCTGTGCAACTGTTGCTTCCTACGAAGACTTTCATACGAAGATATAGCACAGGGTTGCTTTGCTCAGAGACTTTATTGATTTTGGTTTGCATGTAATAAAGTCTGTGTATGGGCAAATACTGTAATCAAACTCTGAAATAGTCATGTACTCGTGTGCACCATATGAAGATGAAACTGAAATAGGTTCGAAAACCGGTTTATGGAATGAATAAGTATTTTTGAAAAAGTTGGTTGCAGTTTTCTGTGTTTATATTGAATAAACAGTCTCGGGTTCTTAAACATCCGTTGTAGATAAGCTTATCCTAATGATAAGTTAAGAATACTGATAATGGCAGATCCTTACTAGGATTTCATATACTGTAACTTGCGAGATTGCCAAAGATGTGTTACTTTATTGCCATTTTAAATCTCAAATCAATCTCATGACATAGGTGAACATGAATTTTCGGACGACTGTTGTTCAAATTTTATTTCTGTAAATTGCAATTTTGTGGCTGTGGAATGTATCACTTTTTACAGTCTGCGAAATATGTTAAGCTTCCTCTCTGATACGACTCTATTTTTGTAGCCATAAATACGCGTTGAACTGGAGAAGTTTCCTTCGATTTTTCATCATAATAAAAAAAGTTCGGAAAAATAGTTATTACTATTTCACAGGTTACTAAACTAATTATATGTGCGACCGCGACTTCATATACCATTTCTTACTTTTTACATTGCTGACGACTTCGTTTACTCAGACTATGCCCTCTGTGCTGTGATTGTAATCAAAGTTCACTAAATTTTTTAACGACTCTGTGGTTTACGGATTCCATCACAGGCGCCGAATGGCAGTTCACGGACAAGAAATGGGAGTACATTTTAGCTCATCATGTGTATCTGCTTCGTTTCATATACTGTCCAACTAAGCACCCAGCTTAATTGTGTCTGAAATACCTGACAATATTACATTAGTAAACACGTAAAGATAGAATACGTAACTGCTGTGTTTCATACAAAATTGTCTGGTGGTAGATAATGGGAACATGCACCTGTGACGAACTGATTTCAGACGCGACACCGTTATGGCGGTCGTTAACCCAAGCTTTCGTCGACCATGCCCAAAAAAAGCGAGGAAAAGTGAGCTTTTATCAGTGAGACAGTAATAACAGCGTGGGTGAATGGCGCATACAGTGAAGATGAAAAGAAATGTGGCCGTGTTGTTGCTGTCAAAGCTCGATTTTCGGTTTTTTCTCTCTGGAAGCGTCACGCTAGCCCGGCGAACAATCTAGATGTGGCTCCTATCGGCGCACGCGTGGCCTAGGTCAGCGGTGATGAATGGGTGCCGGCCCCTTCGATCGACAACGGCCACCCGCCAAAGAGTTTCTAGAGCCGGCGTCAACTTCCCGCCGTCTCCACAATGTCTTACCTCCTGCTGTGCAAGTCATTGTTTGCAGACGCGGCTGCCAACATTATGTACTGAGAAGTCACAATGGTATGAAGACTTCCGGACAAAACCACACTGCAACGGCCTTTCTACTCACATTAAGTCCATCTTTCATTACATTTTTAATTAATCCTTACCTCCAGAAACTGTCGTGTCGCATCCGCTAACATTGCGTCACTTTATTGTCGACCTTTAATAAAACTGTCGCTGACACAAGAAAAACTCTAATAACTTAGAGAGTAAATTGAAGATGGAGGGGTCGAAAGGAAAGAGAAGGGTAGGAAATATTTATGTCAACTGCATTGGGACATTTTGCAGAATCAGCGGCGTCGAGCGAATGTGTTTCGGACGGGGATTCGAACCCGGATCTCCTGTTTACTAGGCAGTTTCGTTAACCACTGCCTCTCGCTACCCTTCCCGGTCGACCCTCATTCCCACCTAGCACCTTCTATCCATTGTCCCCGTCCATGTCCTCCATGCTCGCTACTTTGAGATTCCCGCAGGAGGTCCGCACTGAATGTTGATGTATCGTCCATCGAGGTGAATCGGTTATGTGAATGCGTCGTCTCCGTTCTTATGGACATGTACGAAAGAAGGGAGACGACGCATTCACATAATCTAACTACTCTAATTTCTGCAAAAGGGTAACTTCAGTCTACAACATGATGAAACGACTCCAAAGGCTGCCATGTTATCCGAAGCGTCTGTGGAGTTACATAAGGTAGCTGTTGACGGACCACTTATCGCTGTGGGTCTACTACTTACAAGAGTCGGCTTTCAAATAGCTTTATGTTATCGACTAAGCAGCGATGCCAATATTCACAACTGGGGCGGGAACCAGTAGAAGCCAATCTTACGTAAACAATTCCGTGTAAAGATTAGATAATAAAGAAAACACTCATAAATTGTGAAGGAAAAATTTAAAAAAAAGTTTTGTCTTGACTAAAACATCATTGGCTGAACCAAGCATTAGCCTCTGCCTGTTAACTTTAGTGACAGCCAAAATGATTGAAGCAAGCATAATTTCAACATTTTTAGAGTCATAATTATTGGGACAATCCATCTTAAACTTATTGTTTCTGCGGAGAAAACTTTTGTAGGTGGTATATTTTTTACTTTACAGGTAGGGGAACTCGGGGCGGAACGGTATACTTCATGTGTTTAAAAAAAATTGTAAAGTAAAAGAGGACGAGAAAACACATCTTAAAGGTATAAAAAAATCGTCTTGCCGTAGAATCTAGCATACCTTACTTGAAAATCACGTAAAACCGTGTGCTACACTTTTTTTGAATTTTTAAAATCAAATGCTTGCAGAGTTCCCGTTCTGCAGCACCGATAGGGGAGAAAGGGACAAGGCAATTTTTTTGTGAAATTATTGCACAAACATTGAAATTTTCAGGAATATCACCGTTAAACCGGCCCACAAAGTTGTTTAGTGAACATATTAGACCAAGAAATATGGAACCTTACAAAAAATCTTTAACAATAAGAAAACATTTTAATGTCATTTTGAAATATGTATTTAATACTTAATACCAAGTTATCACTTTTGTGAAGTCCATCACTTGTGCATCAGATGTATTTTATGGCTTGGGAATAGACAGTTATAGGATGTCTAATAATAGGTCTTAATCCTATAACCCAGTCCTGCACTACTACGCACATTTCTTTTTCAATGTGTGGGAAGCCATTTCTTTCTTCTAGCTGATAGGCTAATTATCTGATAAGAAGATGTTTCGTCGTTGGATTAAAAACTCTGCTGTCCAGTGACTTTCTGTATGCTATTAGTTCGTCTTTTTGTTCTGCAGTGAACAGATTTATAAATTTCCCACCTGATTTGTGAACTCTGTTATTTGGCGTTATTTTTAGCTTTACGAACATACCTTTCCACTGTTGATTTTTGTACGTTGAACTCCTTATATGCTTTCAATACTCCCATTCTCGAAAATAAAACGGCTGAAACTGCCATTCCATTGATTTATTATCCAGCTGTTGTCCATCAGTCATCCTAGTGTAAAGTTTACGCCACCTGGAAAAGCAACTGAACAAACAGAAATATGTATTTTGAAATTTACTTGCGTCAGAAAATGGAAGGGCGGTATGGGACACACCCTCACTCTGCCCCGTCCCGTTCCGCCCCAAGAGCACATTTCGGTTTACCAATTTTTATGGAGCATAAATAACTGACAGATTTCAACGTATTATGTAACTAATGAATAGCATGGCATGCACATTAAGATTACATGTCATTTAAGTACGTAGAATTAATAATTAACGGCTTTTCTCGCGTTTAAATTCACAGAAAGATGTAAAAACACAACTGGAAAGGTAAAACACAACCGTTCACTTGAAACTCGCACTCCAAACGTCTCGCACCTTCCCTTCCGTTCAGAGAGATAGTTACACGTGACAACAGTAGGTTGCAGCACTCTCCAGTATAGGAAACAGCACAATCCCATTCTGCTCCGAGCGCCTCCCCCCCCCCCCCCCCCCTCCCCTACATGTCTGCAGGCCTGGTGTACCTTGATAGCTCCTTGCAACAAACGCAGAACGCTGGTAGAGGAGCCAAGACAAAATGACATAGCACAGTGATAAAGAAAAGTGTCGTGCGGTAATTGGTTTTCTGCACCTAAAGAGGAGCAACGCTGCAACAATCCATGCTGAGCTGCTGGAAGTGAACGGCAACAATGCACCATCATATGATACAGTGGTGACCAGGTGGCGCAGACGCTTTCAGGGCGGTCAAAAACGCCTGAATTACGGAGGAGGGTGTGGTAGCCAACTCTCTTTGAAGAATCTGGAATCACAGTAGTAGTGGATGCCCCCGTGCTCCTATATCGGCTTATCACAATCGGGACGGGGAGGGGGGGGGGGTGAAGAGGAAGTCACGAAATTTTTTAGACATAGTAAAGGTTGGGTTATTCTACCGCTCATAATTATTCCAAAAGCCCCCTGAATCGAAACAGCGGTGGAAATGTTTCCGTAACTTAAGCGAAGCGCAGCGCCGCATCACAACCGCTACAGAAAATTTAAAAATGCTTCACAAAAAGAAAAACAGGCCATATTTTGAATATATTAGAGGATGTGCAAATTTTTAGATACAAAAGAAGACAATTCTGTTCACGTTGCATAATCAGTTGGATTTAAAGCTCTATAGCATTCTGGCTAACTTTGATTGTTTATACGATTAAGTACTAGTAATAAGTTCAGAATTATTACGGCTTGTAAAGGGAGCGACTCAGAGCTCCTAGTCGTGAGTACATGATGTCATACTGTCCACGAGATAATCACCGTTCCACCAGCCTGCTGGTCCGTCTTAGTCACTTGTTGAAGCCTGTTCCACCCTTCCCAGCACCGCGCTGCCCTGCCGTCACACCGGTATGAAAGTGCCACCTTATACCAATCCACACAGCAAACTGCATTGTGCCCCGACTAATCACTTTAGTAGTGACAACTTTTTATTGCCAATCGAACGTTTTTAAAGAAAAAAAATAGTGTCCTCTCACCTAAAATATTTTTCTTATTTGACATGCAGGCGAATTTCAATACAAGGGTCAATAACTTCATGGCCTACCTACTAAAAATTTTTACGAAATTAATGGATCGCGTCTTTGTCACCCTTCGTTTGCCAATAAAATAACATTGTTAGTATATTTTAGAGATCACCTTCATTAATTTTAATATCCACAAAGTTGAGACACTGTATATTACTCTTTACCATGTAGGTTGCAACTGAGGATGCGGCCTTTTGGCCGCGAAACCGGTTGTGTATCAATTTAAAAAAAAAAAAAAAAAAAAAAAAAAGAATTTTACCGGCTCTCGGCGGAATTCTTCTTAACATCACGCCTTTCAACAGCTGCTGGTGCCCAGAATATGAAGTACTTTGTGTCCTTAGCCACCTAATCACCATGGACGTGTTCTGGATGTTATCACTACGACCCGAGAGAAAGCAGCAAAGCAAGCAGTGGAAACATGTGCGTTCGTCATCTCCTAAAAAAGGGAAGACCCAACCATCATCGGGCATGGTGATACTGAGTGATTTTATGGGCTGCCATAATGCTGTTGCAGCTGATTATGCTCTTAGGGCCAAACCGTCACAGGATAGTATTAGCGTAATCTCCTGAAGAGGATATGAAAGGCTATCAAGATGGAGCATCGATAGGAGGTGTCCAAGGCGGTCTTTCTGCTCCGCCTCCCGCTATTCTGCTCAAGACACTAGGCACCTAGCGGCTCCTGGAGAACTTTACTTGCCGCCATGTTGAGTGCCAACAGCGCTGCGCTTAATAAATCGCTAAATGCCGAAGGATCGTTCACTGCGTTTAGTAGAAGGACAGTTTGGCGAGATGAAAGTGCATCCCGTCATAAAGCAACACCTAAGAGGAAACGGTTTGCGGGAAATAACATTCCTGAAAGGGATCGGCGTGCCCAGAATCGCGAAGAAGAATGAGCTGCCAGTTCTCCACAACACTGAGACATCTCATTCAAGCTGTCCCCAGTAGAGTTCAGGCCATCATAAAAGGCGTAGAGTGGACACACCCCATATTAATGGCCACTAATAAAGGTCAGGGTATTTTTGATCAGATATTGTTGGTTGACGTGCCGCTACTGTCTTGCAGTTTAACTTGAACTAATCTTCTTTGAGGGGCAACATAGCTGAGAGTAAGTCAGAATTCTCGAAACAAGTTCCCTTGCAATTGCAAATGGTGCGTGTTTGTTGGTTGTGTACGTTTTCGGATAGCGTGACGAACTTTATCAGCTGCTGCTTTGATTCGAATGAATGATATTTACGGTAGGCAGTTGTAGGTAGAACCCGCACTACGTTCAGGTACCGTTGTCGTATACAATTTGATTCCAGTAAATTATTCCGTAAAAAGCCTGTTCATTGAGGCATCATATCATGGCGAATCCTCTGGAACTTGCACAAGAAACTTAAGGATAGATTCTATAAGATTATCATCGCTAATTTATTTCCCTCTTACTTTAAACGAACTCGTTGCACGTACCTCGGCTACACTTGCAGCAATTTTTTGCCTTAAACCTGTGTGTCAGCACATTTCTGTCTTAAACACTTTTACATATACTCGCTTTCATCCTGCCGTAAAATTTATTGCCCTGCGCTCCGACAAGCACTCGTAACACCGCTGTTAAAACACAGTTCCCATAATATTTCCTGTTTATCAGAAGACACAAGATTTCTAGCTACATGAACAGCTTGGCATGTACAGGACACAACATGACCTTCAAGCTGCACTGATACGTAATATACGATAAAAGATAAAATTTCATCTAACAATGTTTCGGCCTTTTAGTATTCATTTTGCAAGGGCGAATAATGTTTCTTTCTTGCTAGTTATATTATTTTAAATTAAAATCGTTATTCTATTTCCGTAGCTGTCTATACTGTAGAAGAGGTAACACTTACCTTCTTATTGCACGTATTATTTTCTTTTTCTGATGTAAAAAAGTGGCTTGTTTTATTGTATATTTCCATATAAACAGGAAAAATTCCTTTTAATCAGTGATGATGTAATTTATAAAAGCGAATAATTACTTACTATCACAAGTGCATTGAAAATACTTTGTAAATAGAAATGTGAAATACTTCAAATTTTATTTCGTTATACAAATGAGTAGCATTTAAGTGATGGCGCGAATAATGAAATATACGTAATGTGTTGCTGTTTGGTATTATTAATGATAAACATATATTTCGTTTTATTGCTTGTGTAACTTCATGAACCAGTTACTTTGGCGCGAATAATATTTTTTTAACAGTGAATAGAAATTCATGGATGTTTACAATAGAAAAATGAATTTTAGCTTCACGTGTGCTGGCGCGAGGAAAATTAATATCAGGTTGTTGACTCTTTTCTTTCGTAAATCTGTAGAAGCAGATGTCAGTTGATCTTCTGTCTCTTCTTGGTAGAATAACTCTTTATTTGCACATGAAAAGCACAAAAATGTGGATGTTGTACTCTTTTAGGATGTTATATCCTTAACAACAGCCAAATTTTTGTGCTCTTCATTTATAAATACGGAACTACATTCACTGTAATTAGTTCGGCAGTACACTTATTGCAATTCTGATTTTATTTTCTTATTGGGATAAAACTTAAAATAGGGTAAAAAAGTGTTTGTTGTCACTGACCAATGAAATTCCGTAAAAATAACTGAAGATATGAATACAAATGAACAATGAAATCCTTTGTAAGCAGTGCCACTTCGCCTAAGTAGGGTGTTCCAGGAGAAGTGGTCAATATTCAGGGATATGACAGCAACGATCACTCGAAGCAAAAAGATCGGGTAAACATGGGCTCTGAAGAGCTATGACCGTCTTCCACACAGTTTGCTGCGCTATTGAAAGTTCTTGGCTTGCTTGGGCCGTTGATTTTTTTGGACTGCGTACGAGACTGCCCAACACCCAGTCCACAGTTGTTACTGGCACAGTTGATTGGCGGGTACACAACCAGTGTCTCTAAATTGTCAATAGCAGCACACAGTGCTCTGTCTACGCGGTGGTTCTTTTCTATAATTCCTTCTGAATGTACGCTGCACGGTTGTAACAGATAAATATCTCGCCTTTTCCAACAAACAGTAACTCATTTTTTGCTTTGTCGAAATTTTGTCAAGTGGCTGCAATCGTAACGCCAAGTGGTGGGTACAGTGCAGACTCTGAGCGGTTACTTCTGTTCAATAAGTAATGCAACACATTTCTTCTGGAAGAAGGTCGGTTTTATTCAAGATTGCAATATACCGTATTACTCCCCACTCTTTTGGCTACAAAAGTATATTTTTCAACGTCATCTCCGTTCAACGTGACGGCCTTACGCCACCATATTCGGAGGGCCTGTATGCCGGCATGGTAACTCTGTACTGGTCGACGTTGGAGCCAACGTCTTGCTGCATCAATAATCTCCCCAAGATCCACGTACTGCTTCCCACGGAGTGCATTCTTCATTGGGCCAAACACATCGAAGTCAGAGGGCACGGGATAGTGCTGTAGGGTGGACGAGGAAGAACAGTCCGCCGGGCGAAGTGGCCGTGCGGTTCAAAAATGGCTCTGAGCACTATGGGACTTAACATCTATGGTCATCAGTCCCCTAGAACTTAGAACTACTTAAACCTAACTAACCTAAGGACATCACACAACACCCAGTCATCACGAGGCAGATAAAATCCCTGACCCCGTCGGGAACCGAACCCGGGAACCCGGGCGTGGGAAGTGAAGGCCGTGCGGTTCTAGGCGCTGCAGTCTGCAACCGCGAGACCGCTACGGTCGCAGGTTCGAATCCTGCCTCGGGCATGGATGTGTGTGATGTCCTTAGATTAGCTAGGTTTAACTAGTTCTAAGTTCTAGGGGACTGATGACCTCAGAAGTTGAGTCCCATAGTGTTCAGAGCCATTTTTGAACAGTCCAGTGAAGTTTTGAGGGCTCTTCTCGGGTGCACAGACTTGTGTGAGGCCTTGCGTTGTCATGGAAAAACAGAAGTTCGTTTCCATTTTTGTAGCTACGAACTTGATATAGTCCTTTCTTCAATTTCCTAAGGGTACCACAGTACACTTCAGAGATGATCGTTGCACCATGAGGGAGGACATGAAACAGAATAACCCCTTCACAGTCCCAGAAAATCGTCGCCATCACTTTATCGGCTTAGGGCGCGGCTTTGACTTTTTCATTGGAGCAGAGGTGGTGTAGCGCTACTCCAAGGGTTACCGGTTTGTTTCCGGTTCGACAAGATGAACCCATGTTTTATCGCCTGTGAAGATGTTCGAAAAAAAAAGTTGGCACGATCATCCTCGTAAAGCGCAAGCAATTCCGCAAAAATTTTCCTTTGTTGCTCCTTATGGTCTTCTGTTAGGCGACAAGGAACCCAAAGGGCACACTCTTTGAGTATCCCAACTGATGGACGAGTGTGTCAGCATTACCAACAGAGACGTCCAGTTGTGCAGCGCGCTGTTTGATTGTGATCCGTCGATCACCTCCAATGAGAGTGTCCGCACGTTCCAACAATGCAGGAGTCACAGCTGTGTGCGGCCGGGTGGCATGCAGGAGATCGGAATGGTTTGTGCGACCTTGTTGCATTGATGACAGTCTACCAGCCAAACGACTCACCATGAGTTTGTTCACCGCCAGGTCCCCGTAGACAGTCTGCAAGTGCCTTTGAATATCTACGATGTTCTGGTTTTGTGACGAAAGAAAGAAACACAAGGACAGCTCTCTGTTTGTAACGCACCTCCATTACGGACGACATTTTGAAGGGTGCATATAGCGTCGCCACCTGTTAGTGTCTCATGAAACTATAGGGGCTGAAGCGGGAGTGTCCCATTCTACCCACAACAAATTCCGCATTTTTTCAATCGAAATTGGCGGAGAAAAAAATATGTGTTGTATTACTTATTGAAATCCTCTCGAAATAGCCCTGGATCATTGGGCCTTCAACGCTCCAGCTTGCATAACCCGTTGGCTAATCTGGGTGTTGTCCAATCACTGCGAAATGAGTAAGATAGCCCAAGTTGAAGCAGAGCTAGAAGTAAGAAGGCACCTGCGGCGCAGCGCAGCATGTGCCGCCTCCGATTGGGAGTCAGCACAGCGACGTCCGCTCAAAGCCCCCAAGCGCGGCCTACTAGCGACGCTTGCCGCATGCGCGCCGCGTCTCGGATGCATCTTTAATGTCGTCCCGTATGCGCGCTGCCTGCCGCGTCCCGGCGCATCTCAACCAGCCGCGCGCGCGCCGAAGTGGCAGCGACCAGTCCAATTCTCTCTGCTCCGCGAGACCACCCCGTCCGCTACGTGGTGACCGAGCTTGCTGTCGCGCGAAGAGGCGCCCACAATCACACTTATGCACAGCTGAAATAGAGAAGTCTCTCTCGTTGCTTGTCGGACCTTCTTTCACCCCCAAGACGGCAAAGACTGAACGGAACACCTCAAGTGTTGCGTAAGTACTCACCCTGGAACTGTGTCCTCAACTCAGCGAAATCATTGGGAATGGGGTCAAAGACCTGTGCATCTGTGTTCATAAAATCGTGGAAAACTATTTCCTGGCCGTGTCTGTGTGCTCATCCTTCGCTACTGTGTACGCCATGGCCAATTTCCTGTATCCAGGAGTAGGAGGTTTTATTCACCGTGGAGGAGATGGGCCGGAGTATGTATGGCTAGCAGAAAGGCTTGTGTTTTCCCCATGATTACAGATGTTTCCCAGCATCTCTGGGAAGTAAACTTTTGATGGTCTCCGGCAAGGAAATAGCCAACACCATAGCCTACTTGCTGCTGCTGCTAAGTCTGATTGACCAAAAAGCCACAATGTTGAAACAGTTTTCTCGGAGTGGTTTGGAGCTTGCGAAATCATTGGTCGATCTCTGGAGCGGAAGTGCTGATTCGAGAAGATATTTTTGTATTAGTCGGAAATATGATGATCCATGTAACTAGTTACTGCTGCTGTGGCAGGTTATGTAAAAGCCGAATGCCTGGCTAACCGGGAATCAGTACTCTGCAATTACATTAGACAAGGGATAATACTGAATCAACGTTTAATTCAGGCAATCTTAGAATTCACGAATCTGATTAAGGATCTTGTGGACATTTGTAAGATAGAAGATTTGGATTTCTTGAACTTTCTAAATAGATTTACGAGGGCGTGCCTCCGTATTTTTTATGTGAACACTCTTAAAGCTTTTTAAATAAAACAAACGTTATTGACATTATGCATCCTTATTCTTCATGTCTAAATATAAGCAGCTCTCTGCCACTGGAGCGCTCCGAATTGTGGTGTGTAACATGACGGTGTGTAACGTAACTATATCGGTGCTTCAGAAACAGGTAGTGTAATCGCGTTTCGAATTGGAAGAGTTCGTCCACACATGGAGCACCCTCTGCTGCAGCACGACAATGCCAGACCACGCACGAGCGCTGCAGCGCCTGCAACAATCTGACCCCTTGGGTTCACTGTCATCAATCACCCTCCGTACAGTCCCGACTTGGCCCCATCCGATTTTCATGTGGTTCAAAAACACCTTCGAAGACATCACATTGATAGCGATGAAGCGGTGCAAGCCGAGGTCAGGTTACGGCTCCTTCAGGATAATCAAATATTCTACAGTGATGCTGTCAACAAACTGGTCTCTAATTGGGGAAATGTGTTCGTCGCCAGCGTGACTATGCCGGAGAATAAATATGAGGTCAAGAAGAATAAAGATGTGGACTGTTCATAACGTTTGTTATATTTCAAAAGCTTTAAGAGTTTTCACATAAAAAATTCGAGGCACTACTTTTCAGCACAGAATCGTATTAATATGAAGAACCTCATCTTCTTGATTACAAAACACATACACCTCGACAAATAAAGTGGTTCCATCTCGTGATAAAATAAAAGACTGGTACATAAATATGGGGGAGCTGCACGCATTTGGGTGTGTGTGTGTGTGTGTGTGTGTGTGTGTGTGTGTGTGTTCACAACACCGCATTGTAGTAGGAAGGTTTCGAAAGTGCACATAGAAACACTCGGGGCCAGCATACAAAGAAAAACAATCATCACACGTTCATTCTTTTATTAAACACGTGTAGCAAATGATATTCTGTGCAGCAAGCAATATTTACAAAGACTACTGCGTACTCGACAGAGAAGGGGGAGTCAATCGTGAACATGAGGAAACCGCGAGAAATACATAAAATTGAGAATTAATAATCTGATAAAATTCGTTCAGACGTATAGATATTCTTTCGACGTAGAAAGTTGAGTATTCTTTAATAATTAGTGGAAAGCACGTGGACGTACATAGCAGTCACACGGGCAAGAAAAATCCGTCTATTTCACCCTCAAAATAAACTAAAATTCGGAAATCCGTACATACTCTGAGAAGGTGCTGAAGGTGCAAACATTTTTTACAGATTTCAAAGCACAAGGCATAAGCACTACTGCTGCCCCTTGTGAGAATGTGTGTGAACAAAGGCACCAACTTTCAAGTTCCCAAAAAATAAGAAATTTAATACTGCATTTAGTATAAGTGCAAATGTTTCCCTTGAATTTACTTGATGCATTTCCGGTGAATTTGCTTTATTAATCGTTGAAATAGGACATGGTTTCTTTGTAATACAACCGCATATGGTTAACAAGTCGATCTGCTAAAAAAGTACCACCCACAGAAATCAGAATTATTCGCGCACATATAAAATAATACCCGATGTGCCTACCATAGTTTCCAGAAACTGAAACAGAACTATCAAATAAAATCTTACCTCACCCTTAAAACGTTCAAGTCCCTGTAGCGAAACCGCGACAGTGTCTACCAAAACACGTCTGTCCTTACACAGGAGACTCACCGACAGTGTGCCGGATAACGGACGTTGACCAGACAACCCACTTTGAAAAAGTGGTGGAGGGAAATCTACTCAAAGAAAATGAAGCACGACTTGCCAACTTAACGGTAAACCACTGACATCCAGTCTGTGATGTCGATAGAGTTCAACCTTGCTCCCTTCCTGTTTACACCACGACAAGTTAGCAAAAGTGTTACACCAGACCATAGATTCCCGTCACACTCGAGAATTACACATTCATATCAAACACAGCCAGACATCCTGGGTTTAACACAGGATTAGGACATACACTATGTGATCAAAAGTATCCGGACATCTGGCTGAAAATTACTTACAAGTTCGTGTACCCTCCATCGATAATGCTGGAATTCAGTATGGTGTTGGCCCACCCTTAGCCTTCATGACAGCTTCCACTCTCACAGGCATACGTTCAATCAGGTGCTGGAAGGTTTCTTGGGGAATGGCAGCCCATTCTTCACGGAGTGCTGCATTGAGGAGAGATATCGATGTCGGTCGGCGAGGCCTCGCACGATGTCGGCGCTCCAAGACATCCTAAAGGTGTGCTGTAGGATTCAGGTCAGGACTCTGTGCAGGCCAGTAGATTAGAGAGATATGATTGTCGTGTAACCACTCCGCCACAGACCGTGCATTATGACCAGGTGCTGGATCATGTTGAAAGATGCAATCGCCATCCCCGAATTGCTCTTAAACAGTGGGAAGCAAGAAGGTGCTTAAAACATCAATGTAGGCCTGTGCTGTGATAGTACCAGGCAAAACAACAAGTGGTGCAAGCCACCTCCATTAAAGACACGAGCAGACCGTAACATCACCGTCTCCGAATTTTACTGTTGTCACTACACCCTCTGGCAAATGACGTTCACCGGGCATTCGCCATACCCACACCCTGCCAACGGATCGTGATTCGTCACTCCACACAACGTTTTTCCACTGTTCAATCGTCCAATGTTTACGCTCCTTACACCAAGCGAAGCGTGGTTTGGCATTTACCGGCGTAATGTGTGGCTTATGAGCAGCCGCTCGACCATGAAATCCAAGTTTTCTCACCTCCCGCCTAACTGTCATAGTACTTGCAGTGGATCCTGATGCAGTTCAACCAACTGTCGTCGGTCTTTGTTAGTGAGGCCGCGCGGGGTAACCGTGAGGACTAAGGCGTCTTGTCACAGTCCGCGCAGCTCCCCCCGTCGGAGGTTCGAGTCCTCCCTGTGGCATGGGTGTGTGTGTTGTACTTAGCGTAAGTTACTTTAAGTTAGATTAAGTAGTGTGTAAGCTTAGGGACCGATGACCTAAGCAGTTTGGTCCCATAAGATCTTACCACAAATGTACAATTTTTTTCTGTCAGTCAACAGACGAGGTCGGTCTATACGCTTTTGTGCTGTACGTTCCCTTCACGTTTCCACTTCACTATCACATCGGAAACAGTGGACCTAGGGATGTTTAGGAGTGTGGAAATCTCGCATACAAACGTGTGACACAAGCGACACTCAGTCACCTGACCACGTTAGAGAAGTCCGTGAGTTCCGCAGAGCGCCCCATTCTGCTCTCTCACGATGTCTAATGACTACTGAGGTCACTGATGTGGAGTACCTGGCAGTAGGTAGCAGCACAATGCATCTAATATGAAAAGCGTATGTTTTTGGGGGTGTCCGGATACTTTTGATCACATAGTTTAGGAAGATACAGATACACGAAATACAGGTATAATTATTTTCTTTCTTGAAGCTTGCCACCATACAGGCAGCTAATGGCAACGAAACACAGAAGTAACATAACATCGACACTGACTTACATGTAATGGGTCTGAGTGATCTGTTTCAGACTGTGGTCGACGAAGCATTTCTTCAGGTGCGGAAAAGTGAGAGGATTGGGAAGTGTGTTCCCGTGTGCGCTCAGGGACTCCTCTTTAGTTCTTTTTCAGTTTTTCTTGGTTTAGGTGCTGCGTTTAAATTAGCATGCACGTGTTGAATAGGGAGAGACCTTATATCAGACTGCGAATCCAGTAGTTAGCTGGAAATGATGAATGGCACAGACTGATGCTGTCAACAATATGCTAATAAATTACATTTCTTTCCCTAGTAATTTGAATCCGGTGTTTTTGAGTGACTTTTTCCGCTAATTGTATGTGGAAGTCATTTGTGGGAGTTGCTGGCAGCCATCTGGAGGCACTGTGTGGACTGGTAGTGTCGGGTTTTTGTTACTTGACGGAAGTAGTTGAGTTGTCGGCTGTGGAGGACGAAAGCAGATACAAGAGATGCAGTTGTTAGTGCACAAGACTGTGCTCCGTGCCACCAACGGCTTGAACAACAGTTCCAAGAAGGGATGGGTGTTTAGTGACACACGTAAGCGGCTTGTTATGCCAGGAGGTCTGTGTGAACCCATCGAGGGATTAACAAAAGTCTTCTTGACTCCATACTTTTTCCCGTGAAGAAAGGAAGGAAGGGAGGTTAGGGCCTAACGTGTCGTCGACGACGAGGTCTTCAGAGTTGGAGCCGGGGTTGTGATTGTGGAAGTAGATCGGCGGCGCCATTTCAGACGAGCGATCCCAGCATTCGCTCTAAGCATATAGGGAATTCACTGAAGATTTATACCTGGATACGATTCCATTGTCTTGCAACGCGCAACCTCGACTGTTGCTTATCTCCACGTACCGTGGCGTGTGGTTAGCAGCTTTTCATTTAGAGTGGTGGCAAGCAAGTAGATGGTACTGCATGCTATGTAATTCATTCTGTTATTGATGCAGCATGTGATCAGCTGCATTGCAGTTCGTTTCAACGAATGATAGTTTACAGCGTAGCACACCGCGAATAATAAACTCTATTATCCGTAGCTTGATTCACAGCAACAATGACTATAGGACGTACTAACTTTAAAACTATAACTACGGCTTGTGTACCCAGCTTCAGAGGTAGAACGTATATTGCAGCGATCAAATGCGTTGAGATCTCGCCATTTGCGTGTGCCCACTGGAACTGATACGGTTTATGTAAGGTGTAACAATCTTATTAACGTTTTGGACCCCGAAATATTCCATCGCCTACGTGGGAAACAGAACTCAAAACCCCGCTGTCAATCTAGATTTAGGTTTTTGACGTTCCCTTGTATGGCTTAATGCAAATGACTGTATGTTTCTTCTCTGCCGATTTCCTTCTCTGTCCTTGTCCAATACAAGGTAGCTGCCCGTCTCTATTGTCCTGGCCCAGTTTTAAGTGCTGATCGTCTATCGTGTACGTCCATACGCAGAGGCGACGGTAGCACTCTTTCCGGAACAAAGCAGCCATGTGTTATTCCCTTGCTAACCAATGTACACTAATACTAATGAGCTGTGGGATACGTACAAAATATTATTCAACAGACCTCTAGTCTTACGATGGATAAAAAATGGACAGAGTATTCACTGAACTGATAAGTCGCAGCCATGGTTACTGAATGCTTGCCCCGTCTCCTAGTTCCTATTGGTGGCAGATGCAGACACCAAAACTGTTTTACAACGTTCCATAAATGCCGATTTTAGTTCACCAGCTGGATAGATACCTCCAAGATGCTCTTTCATCCTCGGTCCAGATCTAAAGATCACAAACGAATAATAATAGTATAAGGGGGTAGTTGGTGTTGTTGCCCCTGGATGATAATTAGACGAAAGATTTGTCAGGATTTGTAAGCGGTGGGTCCTTGAGGTACGGCAATACGCGAACACCAAGAAGTAAGTTTAAACAGTTTTATTAACAAAGGGTGATTATAAAACACGCACGCTAAGCGTACCCATCATCACTGTGTCTGACATCCTAATTACGGTCGTATCGAAAGGCTGCATGGTGAGCTAAGAAAAAAGACAAATTCCTGCCCGAGGCCACGTAAGTTAATACGGCGCGCTGCGGAAGGCGGCCAGTGGCTTACTCTCCTGAGGCGCACTGCGGCTGAACGCAGGTGTTCTGACCAAGCAAATTGTCAGCATTCCAGATAGGTCGGCTGGCGAGCGCGTGTTACGTACCGTACTGCTACGTGCAACCCGTAGACCCTTACAATAGCTAATTGGCTTTTTGTATTAATATATTGTCTACATTTCTTTAATTTTCTAGAGAAATTAAATTGCACTACAGACATAAAAAAAGGTTTGTCGTTTTGAGTTCACTCATTTTTCAGAATCCAGTTAATGAGAAACACTGAAACAAATGACACAGTGTACAGATCATTTAAAATAGTGTCAAATCATTTAAAGTACTTGTGATAAATATAAATCTTTTAGGTTTATGAATAGTTATAATGCAAAAAAATTGAGGACCCGATGACTCGTAATACATTTGACAGCATTGCCCCAGAAATAAATATGAAATAGGTATGGTTCGTAGGTTCCGATCAAGCATTTCAGGAGGTTCCTCTCGTCATCAGGCTAATGCTGGAACTGGAAACCCCCTCCCAAATATTTCCCATATTCCCTATTGGGATTTCCTTCTGCTCCAATACCAGCCATGTGGGATATTATTTGGCTGCAGGGAACAAAGTTCTACAACAGCCTGCGCAGCTCTAATGGGTGGGGGATGACAGATTTGGGAGGAGGGGGCGGGATGCAATAGTCATTCCAGGCAACGTGTCTTCTGTATACTTAAACATTTCAGTACATTTACTTAAGAGTCATAAGACACTACTTAAAATTTTGGAAAAATAATTCATTATTTAAAATTGGCTTAGAAATTCTTTCCGTACAAACGGCGCAGACCTTGAAAGTACAGTGAACCAATGGGATATTAATCAATAAGCATATAAAAACTTGAAATTGAAGCGTTCCTGCGATAAAGCTCCGTTTATTTATAAACCTGTCGGTATAACGGCGAACTTCCAGCTCGCTACGTCGCTAGGTTTCTTCCTCTCCTATGTTGCTGGCTCGATGTGCAGCACGTCCGGCACAGACGAGGCTGCGACCGCTGCTGACGTTCAGCAGGTGCGGAAACCATGTGCGTGCCGCGCAGTCCTCTGGAGAGCCTGGGCGGGCGCCAGGCGCCAAGCAGCGAGGGAGCTGGGGATCTTCAGAGCTGCCGTAGTTCTTCTCACCACACTTCACCTTACTTCCAGCTTCCGACGGGTGCTTCTGTTCTCCCCGACTGTCTGATCGAAACTTTCTTCTTCAAAAATGTTCAAATGTGTGTGAAATCTTATGGGACTTAACTGCTAAGGTCACTACTTAACCTAAATTATCCTAAGGACGAACACACACAAGCATGCCCGAAGGAGGACTCGAACCTCCGCCGGGATCAGCCGCACAGTCCATGACTGCAGCGCCTGAGACCGCTCGGCTAATCCCGCGCGGCAAACTTTCTTCTTTCTCTCCTGCAACGCCTGGATGCTACTCCCGCGGCGGAATTCACTGTCGGTATCTACGATAGGTAAAGAATCGTGCTTTCCTTTCAGGTTAGTCAGCATGTTATAACATATTGATCCATATTTGAACACAAGCATTACAACCATAAGGAAAAAAAATTCTTGAACTAGAGAACTTAGGAAAAGACTTAATTAGAGGCACAAAGCGATTACAAAAAATATGCAGGCAACATGTTTTCTGCAGAAATTTGAGCACTTCCTCTCTCAATACCTCTAACATTAATGTCTAGTTTGGTCATATACGCTAAGTTTCGTAAATTGAGGAGAAATAATGAAACAACAATAACTAGGAAAAACTTTAAACAAGTCGCATTAAAGTTGAGATTGTTGTTGACAGATTATGCAGTATGCCGATAAGTATTTCACTCTCCACTTATTTAAATAATGATGCACTTCAAAGACCACAAGTTCATCTTCCGTAGGACAAACAGTATAATTCAGCTGCAAGGTTCTAGTGCTATCTCCGTAGCCACCGAACTCAACTACTGATAAGTTATTGTCACATATGGACTGAAGAATATACTACTACTCTACTCCTATGATGTTTTTTAAAGACGCGGAAGGCAAAGATTCGCATTCACATAACCGCCTTCTACGTTTCGATGGCACCTACCGTACCGTAAACGCATAGTATACTTCACGATTTTACTCGCATGGAAGTAAGTTACAACGTTAAGGTGTAAAATGTCGTCTGCGAGCGAGGAAAGATGCAAAACACGTGTGCCGCCGGTGTCGCCAGTAACTGTGATGCGTGTCCACGTGTCACCCGAAAGCCACGCAACTTGCGACCCACTCCCAGGGGCAATCTGCCGGAGAGGCAGCGCCGCCATCGCGTGGCACTCCATCACGTGATCGACGGGTTCGCTTCTGCCCCGCTCTTACACTGGGAGCTCGCAGTGACGGAAAACAGTCGTGAAATGCAGCTACACTAACAGCACCTTCTTTAAGGAGAGTAACGAATGACTCTAAATGTGTCTTTGATATAATCTTCTTACAGGAAAAAATTAATTTTACTTTGTCTGGCTGCACCGTGCCATTATAATCAGTTACGGCTATAGAACGATCCACCTTTATCGCCTGCAGCGACTTGCGATCGAGTGTTCACATAAAGTTATCGGGAACACATCTGTCAGGCTTAAGTGCAGTATTAGATTTCAGACTCATCTATGATGGAAGATGCTTGCACTATTTTCGTCTTTCCAGAAGAAATAAATGTAATTCAGAGAAGAACACTGCGATTCATGACGTGTTTCTGTATCCAGAACGAGAGAGTTCTATGCATGCACAGCTTAATCCAGTGGCAAAACATGAAACAAAACTAAAAAGCGTTTTCTATGAATACGTCTTAAAATTAAGAGAAGCTATCTCCCGGATCGGTTTAAGCTTAATGACAGCATTACTAATACCACGACAGTAACAGTGGAGAAGTTACTTTAACTTAAGTGAAAGCGTACGCACGTAGAGTTTATTCCTGTCTACAACCAATCACGTGGATTGTGAAGCTGGACGATTGCCACGATACACGGTATCGTCAGCCATAAACTGTACTTTCGGGTCTAAGTACTAATGTATGTAAGGCGACCAGCTCACTGATGGTCACAAGTGGAAGCGTGTGTATTTGGCGCACCACAAAAAGCCCGACCCTTGGGCGAATATCAGCAGCAGCAAACAATTGGGGGCATGGACTGCCAAGCTCGAAATATCGACCTAAATCATATTCACTGTAAAGCATGTTCGGAATGTTGTAGCAATCCATGTTGCTATTCGTAGTCCCCCTCACTCTGTGTTCACCCCGAGAAGAATTCCTTTCCTGTGGATAAAAGTATTGAGAATAAACTGCAACATGAGGCAGGTTTGATTGTGGGCTAAATTACAAATTTTCATAAAATAATAGCAGACCATAAACACACCTTAAATGACCAGGAATCCCATACTTTACAGACAGGAGGTGAGCGAACTCAGACAATCTCCATAGGTAACTTGTTACTGTGAAACAATCCATTCTTAAATGAAAGCAATGACCATCAAATATTGTCATCCCAAGCGAATTAGCCCACCATTACTACAAAATTAGATGTTGGGAGATGGACCGTCCGAGTGGCATTACGTAATCAGTGTAAGGAACAAAACATTTCTTATTACATACAAGAAAATCGCTTAATAACAGATACGAGGGGTGCTTGAAAATTGCTCGGAATGAAATAGAAATAAACGACATATCTCAGTGAAACTTTTTCACTTTTCAGCGTAGTCTCCCTGAACGCTATTGCAGCCGCGCTAGGTAGCCGTGCGGTCTGAGCCGCCTTGCACGGTTTGCGCGGCTGCACCCGTCGGAGGTTCGAGTACTTCCTCGGGCATGGGTGTGTGTATTATGCTTAGCGTAAGTTAGATTAAATAGTGTGTAAGCTTAGGGACCGATGACCTCACCAGTTTGGTCCCGTAGGACTTACCACAAATTTCCAAAAACACTGTTCCGCGTGGAAAAGCAATGTTCCAGTGCCTTATCTCGAAATAAGATTCTTCAAGACATGCAAAATACTCGTCAACTTCGGCGGTTAGTTCTTCGTTTGAAGAGAATGTCCGTCCACCAAGGAAAATTTTGAGGTTGGGGAAGAAAAATGTGTGTGACTTTCTAAGGGACCATACTGCTGAGGTCATCGTTCCTTAGACTTACGCACGAATTAAACTAACTTATGCTAAGAACAAAACACACACCCATGCCCGAGGGGGGACTCGAACCTCCGCCGGGAGGGGCCGCGCAATTCGTGACGTGGCGCTTCTAACCGCGCAGCCACTCCGCGCGGCCTTGGGGAAGAGGTGGAAGAGTGATGGAGGCAAACCAGAGGCATAACACGAGTTTGCAAACAATTCGTGGACCCAAGTTTTATCTGTAGCTACAAACAGTCGCAAAAAAACTCTCTTTGGCTGCCCTGTAAACGGGTCAAACATTGTTTGGAGCCGGCCGAAGTGGCCGAGCGGTTCTAGGCGCTACAGTCCGGAACCGCGCGACCACTACGGTCGCAGGTTCGAATCCTGCCTCGGGCATGGATGTGTGTAATGTCCTTAGGTTAGTTAGGTTTAAGTAGTTCTAAGTTTTAGGGGACTGATGACCTCAGATGCTAAGTCCCATAGTGCTCAGAGCCATTTGAACCATTTGAACCATTGTTTGGACATTTACATTCTGATGCAATGTTAGTCGCGTCACCCATTTGGCAGATAATTTTCTCATATCCAATACCACTCTTAAAGTGCGATATGCCCTTTCAGATGACATCCCTAAAAGTTTAGCAATTTTTCCTACTTGCAGTCGGTATTCCAACACCAATCCATAGTTTCTGGGATATTGGCACATCTTGGCCGACCACTACGCTGATTGTCATCTAAGCTGTCCCGAACAAATTTAGACTCCTTTGTCCTCTTGGCAACAGCAAAATACGTAGGAGCAGAGTCCCACAGAGCGCCCTGAAAATCTGTATGAATTTCCTTTGCTTTCATATCTTTCTTAACGAAGTACTTAATCACTGTTCGAATCTCTCTCTCTCTCTCTCTCTCTCTCTTTGTTTCTTTCTTTTAGCTTGACAAATACCTACACGTGAGTAACAACAGAGAGGTATCCGCATGACATATCTCTACAAAAATTACTGACGAATCACGTGTTACTAATAAAGGATGATCTCTTATTACGCGGAACCACGTTGTGCTAACGCTGACATCTGGTGGTGATTGCGCGAACTTTTAAACTGCACTCGTAAAAAGGCTTGCATTATTAAGAAAGCAGTTATTTTTCAGTCCATTTAGGATAATTACCACCTGCTGTTATACGTAAGAAAGCAATCTATGGTCCAGCCTTTGCTTAGCTATCAATAAAGTAATGTGTTACATCAGAATATCTCCGCTATCGTTTAATCTCTTCCCTTTGCCGCTAGTTACTTTGCGCGGTGGCTGCCATAACCTGCTCGTAATTAGTTCTTCTAAAAGAGAGAGAGAGGCGTATTTTGCTTGAAGTAGGTCTATGTTCGTTTGAAACCGCAGCACGAGTAATTTTTGGTTATTAATTTCTACGAGTTAGCATAGCGCCTGCGTTGAACGTACGGTATGCGCTGCTTGGGCGCAGAAGGGATCTCGGAGAGTATGCAATGAGTACATGCAGAACTAAGCTGTGTGGTGCGGCCTTGCAGAATTCCTCGTCTCATAGCGGCTGATATTAAAAGCGATTCCAGTGGTCAGATAAATCCGTCTCTTCGCACCCCCGTGTGTTCCACGTATTTTAATACCGCGAGGCTTGGAGTACGGCCAACGCCCGCAGCTGCGACTGGGGTGGTGCTTCCCATATTAGTGGCTTCTCGTGACTAACGACGTGTAATTTTCGCTGATTAATCCTTTCTCGCGAGAACCGTAAAAGAACCGTGCCCTTCGATCTGTCGGGCAATGCGCCCGGCAACGTCCTTTAAAGCCGCGGTATTAGAGGGAATCGGCAGGCCGTAGGTTGCTACTAAGCCCTGCACGTGTGCTTTGTACTCTGATGGTATCACACAGAAGACACAGCAGGTGGCGAAGCACACATCGTGTGTGTGCATTTTCTATTTGTCCTCGTATGACGCCTTTTGAACGCATCTTTTCCTTGTATATTTTCTGTGATTTCAAATGGTTCAAATGGCTCTGAGCACTATGGGACTCAACTTCTGAGGTCATCAGTCCCCTAGAACCAAGAACTACTTAAACCTAACTAACCTAAGGACATCACACACATCCATGCCCGAGGCAGGATTCGAACCTGCGACCGTAGTGGTCGCGCGGTTCCAGACTGTAGCGCCTAGAACCGCTCGGCCACTTCGGCTGGCTTCTGTGATTTCTTGTGAATATTATTTTCAAAACAATCTGTAGAAAAATAGTCTCTAAGCATTCTATAGATATCTATAAATTCAGAAGAAGAGATGACACTGCAATTCCATCTGAGACGGGGAATGACTTGTAAGTACAGCTAAATGGAATAAACAGTATTTTGAAAAGAGATTATGAAATATACATTATCATAAGTAAGATAAGAGAAACGGAATATTGTCGAGTTAAATCAGGCGTAGCTGATGGAATTAGATTAGGAAATGAGATGCTAAAAAGTGCAGATGAGTTTTGTCGTGTGTGCAGCAAAATAAGTGACGAACGCAAACTAGATAGCATATAAGACATTAGCCAGAAAAGCATTTCTGAAAAAGAGAAATTTCTTAACACCGAATATAAATTTAAATGATAGGAAATCTTTTCTGAAGGTATTTGTGTGGAAAAAGTACAAAAGTCATACATGGTCGGTGAAACAGTCCGGAGAAGCTTTCGAAATACGGTCCTACAGAAAAATGCTGGATAACTAATGAATAGAATTGGGGAGATAAGAAATTTACGGAACAGCTTGACCAAAAGAAGGGATCGGTTTGACTGATATATCGTGAGGCATCAAGGAATCGTCAGTTTTTTGTGGAGGGAAGTGTGTAGATTACAGCTGTAGAGGGAAACCGAGGTTTGACTGCAGTAATCGGGTGCAAGTGGATAAAAGTTGCGGTATTTCTAGAGAAAGAGGACTTCAGCTGATTACATTCATTGAAATACAGGGTGTTTCAAAAATGACCGGTATATTTGATACGGCAATAAAAACTAAACGAGCAGCGATAGAAATACACCGTTTGTTGCAATATGCTTGGGACAACAGTACATTTTCAGGCGGACAAACTTTCGAAATTACAGTAGTTACAATTTTCAACAACAGATGGCGCTGCAAGTGATGTGAAAGATATAGAAGACAACGCAGTCTGTGGGTGCGCCATTCTGTACGTCGTCTTTCTGCTGTAAGCGTGTGCTGTTCACAACGTGCAAGTGTGCTGTAGACAACATGGTTTATTCCTTAGAACAGAGGATTTTTCTGGTGTTGGAATTCCACCGCCTAGAACACAGTGTTGTTGCAACAAGACGAAGTTTTCAACGGAGGTTTAATGTAACCAAAGGACCGAAAAGCGATACAATAAAGGATCTGTTTGAAAAATTTCAACGGACTGGGAACGTGACGGATGAACGTGCTGGAAAGGTAGGGCGACCGCGTACGGCAACCACAGAGAGCAACGCGCAGCTAGTGCAGCAGGTGATCCAACAGCGGCCTCGGGTTTCCGTTCGCCGTGTTGCAGCTGCGGTCCAAATGACGCCAACGTCCACGTTTCGTCTCATGCGCCAGAGTTTACACCTCTATCCATACAAAATTCAAACGCGGCAACCCCTCAGCGCCGCTACCGTTGCTGCACGAGACACATTCGCTAACGATATAGTGCACAGGATTGATGACGGCGATATGCATCTGGGCAGCATTTGGTTTACTGACGAAGCTTATTTTTACCTGGACGGCTTCGTCAGTAAACAGAACTGGCGCATATGGGGAACCGAAAAGCCCCATGTTGCAGTCCCATCGCCCTGCATCCTCAAAAAGTACTGGTCTGGGCCGCCATTTCTTCCAAAGGAATCATTGGCCCATTTTTCAGATCCGAAACGATTACTGCATCACGCTATCTGGACATTCTTCGTGAATTTGTGGCGGTACAAACTGCCTTAGACGACACTGCGAACACCTCGTGGTTTATGCAAGATGGTGCCCGGCCACATCGCACGGCCGACGTCTTTAATTTCCTGAATGGATATTTCGATGATCGTGTGATTGCTTTGGGCTATCCGAAACATACAGGAGGCGGCGTGGATTGGCCTCCCTATTCGCCAGACATGAACACCTGTGACTTCTTTCTGTGGGGACACTTGAAAGACCAGGTGTACCGCCAGAATCCAGAAACAATTGAACAGCTGAAGCAGTACATCTCATCTGCATGTGAAGCCATTCCGCCA
Organism: Schistocerca americana; assembly: GCF_021461395.2. Classification (NCBI taxonomy): domain Eukaryota; kingdom Metazoa; phylum Arthropoda; class Insecta; order Orthoptera; family Acrididae; genus Schistocerca; species Schistocerca americana. The sequence continues at coordinate 723,780,987 of NC_060121.1, forward strand.
GACACGTTGTCAAAGGTTTCGGGTAATTTCATTCAGAGACTACGGCATATTATTGCTACGCATGGTGGATATGTGGAAAATATCGTACTATAGAGTTTCCCAGACCGCAGCGCCATCTGTTGTTGAAAATTGTAACTACTGTAATTTCGAAAGTTTGTCTGCCTGAAAATGTACTGTTGTCCCAAGCATATTGCAACAACGGTGTATTTCTATCGCTGCTCGTTTAGTTTTTATTGCCGTTTCAAATATACCGGTCATTTTTGAAACACCCTGTAAATTACTGGTGAAAGTTGAAAATTTGCACCGTATGGGGACTCGAACCTAGATGCTCCGCTTCTCTAGAACAGTTGCTCTGATCACCACCTGTGTGTTTGTGGCGCAATGCGGCGGATTTTGATGGTTTATCCATGGAGCCAGAACTGTGGTGCCCCTTGGCAGGCCCGAGGCCACGGGCTGTGGATTTCAGGAATTGCGACTGTCTCACCGCAAGTACATTGTACAGTGTTGTGTTTTATAGACATTTTATTTATTCCTAGTACATTTTGGCACTTCGAAAGTAGTTTATATATTAGAAAGTATGGACTGTAAGAGGAAGAAAATTGTGGCAGTCGCTGGCAGTTTGTATGCTATGTACTCATGTATTTCTTGAAAGAAAAATCACACAATATCTCTAGTATAATAGACATAACGCATTGGGTAATAACTGACAGTAATGAACACAGTAGAACCAACATTTTATTGGCGGTCACCTTTAGTGTTCGTTTACACAACTCTTCCCCAACTTATACATTTCTTTCCAGAGGCCTACTTTTTTCTGATGTTATTTCTGAAAGCAGTGAAAGTATTTTAAATATGTCTTGCGACTCCAACAAAATGTGTATCTTTGTCACCAAATGTGTTTCGCTTTATCGAAATTAAATGACATCAGTGGTCTTAATGAAACATATATATCGTTTAGCTTGCTTTCTCCGTCTGAAAACAGATCATTACAAAAGATTTTAGTACTTAAGATTTTTGCTCAGATGTTAAGAAATACAGAACTCCGTACATTTTTTGTCAACTTATGTCTTTACTGGCCCTTGAGGTCTCAAAATTTGTCAGGGAAAAATGCTAAAACTTGTCTGGAAATCAGGGAAATTTCAGGGAATTCCACTTGGGGAGCCGGCCGCTGGTGACCGAGCGGCTCTAGGCGCTTCAGTCTGGAACCGCGCGACCGCTACGGTCGCAGGTTCGAATCCTGCCTCGGGCATGGATGTGTGTGCTGTCCTTAGGTTAGTTAGGTTTAATACTTCTAAATCTAGGGGACTGATGACCTCAGATGTTAAGTCCCATAGTGCACAGAGCCATTTGAACCATTTTTTTGTAATAACTTGAGAAGTAATTGAGATGTTTACTGACGGTATGCTTCTACAAGTATGGTACCTCAAAATGTTTTTTACACTCCAACACACATCGATATGCGCACCAGATATCTAATCTGTATTCCACTACTCTTCAAGTGTTTTGCGGCATTGATGGCGTAATATTTGCAATAACTGCAGGAATATGATGGCGCAGATCTGGTAGATCACGAACTACAGTCTGGAACCATTTATTCTTGATAATCCCCCACAGAAAAAAATCGAGTGGCGTAACGCCTGGCCTCTTAGGGTGCCAAGCCATGGATCGACTACCCCTCCCAATCCAGCGACCTGGGAACTCATGATCCAACAAATTCCTCACAGTGTCCGAAAAATGGCATGATTAGGATTGCTGAGGAAACCGCTTCAAAAAGGAGAACTATGAAACGTTGACGATGTGATCGAGAATGTGTGGAAGCCCTGAAAAAATAGATGCAGCCGTTACAAGAGCGGTATTTAGACAAGAAGGAAAATTCCTTTAAAATTTAAGCGAGTATGGCAATAAATAGCAAAAGTGATGAATATTTTGAGTATCTTATTTGTAGAAACACGCTGTCAATAAATATCTCAGTTACGTCTCGAGTTATTACGAGGTGCATTCAAGTTCTAAGGCCTCCGATTTTTTTTTTAATTAACTACTCACCCGAAATCGATGAAACTGGCGTTACTTCTCGACGTAATCGCCCTGCAGACGTACACATTTTTCACAACGCTGACGACATGATTCCATGGCAGCGGCGAAGGCTTCTTTAGGAGTCTGTTTTGACCACTGGAAAATCGCTGAGGCAATAGCAGCACGGCTGGTGAATGTGCAGCCACGGAGAGTGTCTTTCATTGTTGGAAAAAGCCAAAAGTCATTAGGAGCCAGGTCAGGTGAGTAGGGAGCATGAGGAATCACTTCAAAGTTGTTATCACGAAGAAACTGTTGCGTAACGTTAGCTCGATGTGCGGGTGCGTTGTCTTGGAGAAACAGCACACGCGCAGCCCTTCCCGGACGATTTTGTTGCAGTGCAGGAAGGAATTTGTTCTTCAAAACATTTTCGTAGGATGCTCCTGTTACCGTAGTGCCCTTTGGAACGCAATGGGTAAGGATTACGCCCTCGCTGTCCCAGAACAGGGACACCATCATTTTTTCAACTCTGGCGGTTACCCGAATTTTTTTGGTGGCGGTGAATCTGTGTGCTTCCATTGAGCTGACTGGCGGTTTATTTCTGGATTGAAAAATGGCATCCACATCCCATCCATTGTCACAACCGACGAAAAGAAAGTCCCATTCATGCTGTTGTTGCGTGTCAACATTGCTTGGCAACATGTCACACGGGCAGCTATGTGGTCGTCCGTCAGCATTCGTGGCACCCACCTGGATGACACTTTTCGCATTTTCAGGTCGTCATGCAGGATTGTGTGCACTGAACCACATTTTAGTAAAATATTCACAATACCACAGAATACTTAAAAAGTAAATAGCTCCACCTTATATAACGTCGCTCTGGCACAAAAAGACGACGGAGTTTCAGTTATTGAACTTGAAACACTACAGAATGCAGACTTGCGCCTGCAGACTAACAGAAGTTAATCACATTACTTTATTTTTTCGAGGCGTTAATTAAAACTTTACGACTTCCTTCGTCTATCGCTATTACCATCTTTCTAACATGTTTCTGGGGATTGAGGAAGTAATAACCTCGTCGTTAAGTCCCGTTAACCCATATTCATTATTTCATTCAATATAGAGTTGAAAAAAAAAACTATACGGCGTGTGCGGTTAGCACAGAATATATGCAGTGGACTGAATTCGCGGTCTCTTTTAATGTACTCTCCAGTAGGAGGTTTCCCAGCTGCTAAATGTTGATACGGCAAGCTTGCCGTGCTACGGATAAGTTGTAGCGCGATTTTAAAATCGTATTTAATCATGTAGTTCTCGTTACTTTGCACCGATTTCCATTTTCTGTACTAACTTTGCTACCACGTATTTCCGGCACTTTACTACTGCATGATATCTATTTTATTGGGAGTTTGGCGGAGCAAAGATATTGATATCTGAGAATGGTTCCCACGACACGTTTCCAAGTTGTGACACGAGAGGCGTTTCTAACGCGACATAAATCCACTTGCCCAGGGCAAACAAATCATGTACAGGTGATTGTGTTTTCACATGGTAGATCCGTCACCAAAAAGACCGAGAATACTTTCGACGTGGATCTTAGCCCCAGAAACAACCATGGAAAAGTCTTTCAGACGACAAAGCTGTCCGAACCATTTTGTGTTCAAGCGGATGTGTTTCCATTGTTTTTGTTCTCCAGTATTGTTCGCCAGACGGGCAAACTGACTGTTCATTCTACTAAGTAGAAACTTCACTCATCCACGAATTCTGTTACTTTGTTCCTCCGTCTCTAGGACAATCAAAGTAATAGAGCCTTCAACTTGAGGTAAAGGGGAGGTATGGGTACTGGAAAAGTCCTGTCTTTCTAAAATTACACCACGTTACAGCATGAATTCTTTATTCTGAGGTCTAGTTTCCAGTTTCTCCCTTCGTTTGCCCACATAACTCGTCAGTATTCGGCATAACTAGTGCGCCTTGCGAACATCTTGTGGATCGATGTTCGTGAAAATTAAAACGTCAAGGAAGGATCATTTGACTGAAATAAAATTCATACGATGTATTACATGTATGTCAATTCACAATTAATATTGCAGTGCTGTACAAGATTTATGGTTTTATGTCGTGAAGTCTTCACACATTGCAGATAGCCTCTAAATACCGAGACATGAAATCGAAGAGGATCTCCATGTGTTCCCGGAAAACTCTCTCTCGGCGTTTGTACGCTAGTCCGCAATGTACCAACAGTGGTTGCTGGAGGACTGTGATGAACAAATGTGGAACCAGTGATCAGGCAGACGTGTTCTGGAGTGTAGATTGATCAGTCCCTCGTGTAGACTTTAGAAGCAGTTACACCGCATCAATACACTAAACTGTGATAGTCCCGTTGAAATATGAATATGGAGTTTTTTTTTTAAAGGGAGAAGTCTGAGTATTTCCTCGGGTGTTGCTGGTGTGGAAGTAGCAATCGAGATCCCTTGCGGAATCCAAGGTCGTCTTATATGATGACACTTACGCCTGTTCGCTGTTATCCTTGCCAATATGAGCTACAACATGAGGTCGCTACGGTAACCTTAACACAAACCCGCCCGTTGCTGTGATGCAGTGCCGACCGGAGAAAGTGGACCAAATTGTACCGTCATTTACAACCATGCGGACAGACGGTGGTCGCGCCGTGCTGAGATCACATCCTTCGGCCGCGGTGAGGCACCCTGGCTCTGGCTTTCACATTTTCACATGTCTGAGTGCTCCTCTTTGGATGATCTTTGGATTACGCTTATTTTATCGATCATACGATAGACTAGAGAGAGCGATGTTATACATTTGCAATCGCTTATTGCCGGCCTACTATTACTACTCCCTTCTCCTCCCCACTTTCTTTAAAAGTAATCTTAAAATATTAAGGTTAAATAGACTTAAAACCTATTAGCTCTTATTCTGTGCTCACAGTAATCATCCGAAACAAACCAGTCAGAATTTACAGGCTAGTTAGAATCTTTCGGTAAGACTTTCTTCAAACCACAATGTTGAAGAAATCATTTCATTCTCATCGGCCTGAGTGTCAGTTACAGAAAAATTAACGCTACTAGAATAAGTGAGCAAGCAAATGAACAATTTAAAATATAAGACGAAAGAAACTACATGATGAAACACAAAGCGATTTTTCTGCCATTCTTAAAACATTCGAAATTGGTAAGGATGCGGGCGTCTTGTGCCCCCTGAATATATATAAACTGAAGGCAGTCACGTACTGCTACATCAAACAAATACTCTACATGCAAACATAACGCTCACCATTTCATGCACTGAAGTGTTGCTTGTTCTCTGCAATAAAAATCATCAGCTTGTAGCGGGAAGCATCCACAGTTCGCAACTGTTAGCGCCTGGTAGCTCTGTCTGATCCGCACCAATAAAACCTCTATCATCGAACCGAATTGGCCAACCTCCCCAGGTGCACTGTGTAGACAATCAAACGGCAATTGCTTATACATCAGCTACAGCGACGCCGCGCAGCCCGCACTAACTCTTCCCTCCTCTAACCCGACTCGGTGCAAACCCGCATTTGTTACAGCATAGAGCGCGGTCGCCGATCTTTGCCTATAGGTAGCGGACCGGCTCAATTATTTTTGTCCACAGCTGCACTTCTATTTACCGTTTTATTCCTCTCCGTGGTAGAATATTTTTATACTTCGAAAATGTTACAACCAGACTGTATTCTTCGAAGTGCTGCTGAAATCGTTATCTTAGATGCTAGACAGGTTATCTTTGGTATTAAAAGTAAGAACTGTTTATTTCTGCCGTATTATATGATGAGCCGAAACCGTATGAGCACCGCCCTCTCGTTATTGAATGCCGTCTGGTGGCTTTGGGGCTCGTGACGCTGTAAGGAAAGCGCTTTAGCGGTGCATAAGGGCGAATGGAGGAACATTCTAGCGACGAAAGAGGCAGAAAATAGGGAAACCCGTTGATTTAAGCGCCTTTGACGAAGGGCAGATTGTCGTGGTTCGCCGCCTAGAAAACGCGTCTCGGAAACCTGGAAACGGTGATGCCGGTCGTCTGTTCACGTGGTGCTGTCGTCAGCATCAACGGAAAAGTGTGTGAAGGGTGGTGAAACTATTAAGAGGTGACAAGGCGTTCTAAGTCCACGCCTCATTACAGAACGCGGATATCGGAGATTTGCCCGCTCTCTAAAGCAGGAGAGGCGGCGATCTGTGGCAGATCTGACAACTCAGTACAATACTGGTGGAGACACAAGTGTATCAGAACACATCCTTCAGCACCGTGAATGTAATGTTTTGATTCATTAGTATATTTTAGCTTGACTTGGTGGTCGTGGTTAAAACAATGTAAATTCTCGACATTTTGTTTACAAATCAAATCTAATTAATCAATGTGAATGATGTGCGGAAGGCAATCTCATGCTTGACGGTTTGAAGCTAAATTAACTGCGCGTTTTGACGAACATCCTCAGTGATTAACTTTGTAATAATCCGCTTCTCCAGCGCGACACCGCGAAAGCATATGCGTACCGCGGTTCGCGCGGTCCTGACCTGCCGGAGGTATGCGATGCGGCACCGCAGTCTAATTACACCGCCGTCGGCCATGGAGCACTTAATCGGCGGGGTTAGATGAACTCTCGGAATTTCATGTTTCCGTGTAACAATTTTAAATAACTGTCGCTGGCGTCGCATTAAACAGCGAGACACGGTTCAAATGTCTCATTTTTCACTATATCGCAGGGACTGCACTCGAATAAATTACCCGATGCAACCATTGAACTCGGTACATACAACGGTTGAAATTTTTGTTCACCGTAAAAATGCCTCTTGGCAGCGTGCTTGGCAATTCCAGCAAGGAAAAAGTTATTAGCATAACATTTCAAATACCTGGTCAACAACTTACACGAAAACCAAACAATTCAGTGTCCCGCGGAACAAAACGGTTTATTTATTATTTGTACATAAATAAACCTCACAAATATGTAAATCTGCTTTTTTTTTTTTTTTTTTTTTAACTGGCTCCTCCTCCCACTGTTAGCCCCACTTGTGTGTAGCAAAACTGCTGCCGCACAGTACAATCTGCTTTAGCTGTACGCTTAGCTTTGGAAGTCCCAGCTCTCTTTCGACCGTGATTGTCTAGGAAACTCTGAACTGCCAATAATACTCGTCGTCTAGTTCTTGCTGGACTCTTCACCTTCTCTCCTCGATGGACAGCAAACAGTACTTCGAATCCGCAGAGAGGAGCAACTGGCGGAATTTCTTGAGTGTTTAAGCTAATTAACCAATCAGCATTGTGACCTCTCGACTGGCGTAACACGCAGAGCGCTAGCTACATACGACGTGCATTCAAGTTCTAAGGCCTCCGATATTTTTTCTAATGAACTGCTCACCCGAAATCGATGAAACTGGCGTTACTTCTCGACGTAATCGCCCTGCAGACGTACACATTTTTCACAACGCTGACACCATGATTCCATGGCAGCGGCGAAGGCTTCTTTAGAAGTCTGTTTTGACAACTGGAAAATCGCTGAGGCAATAGCAGCACGGCTGGTGAATGTGCAACCACTGAGAGTGTCTTTCATTGTTGGAAGAAGCCAAAAGTCACTAGGAGCCAGGTCAGGTGAGTAGGGAGCATGAGGAATCACTTCAAAGTTGTTATCACGAAGAAACTGTTGCGTAACGTTAGCTCGATGTGCGGGTGCGTTGTCTTGGTGAAACAGCACACGCGCAGCCCTTCCCGGACGTTTTTGTTGCAGTGCAGGAAGGAATTTGTTCTTCAAAACATTTTCGTAGGATGCACCTGTTACCGTAGTGCCCTTTGGAACGCAATGGGTAAGGATTACGCCCTCGCTGTCCCAGAACATGGACACCATCATTTTTTCAGCACTGGCGGTTACCCGAAATTTTTTTTGTGGCGGTGAATCTGTGTGCTTCCATTGAGCTGACTGGCACTTTATTTCTAGATTGAAAAACGGCATCCTCGTCTCATCCATTGTCACAACCGACGAAAAGAAAGTCCCATTCATGCTGTTGTTGCGTGTCAACATTGCTTGGCAACATGCCACACGGGCAGCCATGTGGTCGTTCGTCAGCATTCGTGACACCCACCTGGATGACACTTTTCGCATTTTCAGGTCGTCATGCAGGATTGTGTGCACAGAACCTGTTGTGAGTTGGCAGGAGAGCCAATACCGTGATATTGGAGGAAGCCGAAAGGCATGCGTTTTAGCTCACGCAGGCTGGCGTGAGGTCTGGAACAGGTCAAGGAAATTAGACTTTAGCAAAAAACGGACGTTGCGGGTGGAATACTTAACTTTAATCCATTAATGATGAGCGTCGCTCTTGACGGTACATGATTACAGTATCAATAGTAACTGGTAATGGCGCCTTGCTGGGTCGTAACAAATGATGTAGCTGAAGGCTATGCTAACTATCGTCTCGGCAAATGAGAGCGTATTTTGTCAGTGAACCATCGCTAGCAAAGTCGGTTGTACCACTGGGGCGAGTGCTAGGAAGTCTCTCTAGACCTGCCGTGTGGCGGCGCTCGTTCTGCAATCACTGATAGTGGCGACACGCGGGTCCGACCTATACTAACGGACCGCGGCCGATTTAAAGGCTACCACCTAGCAAGTGTGGTGTCTGGCGGTGACACCACAGAACCCACAGAAATGCCAACTCTGGAGGCGATCTGTTCAACAGTCATTCGGCGATCCCCCAAAACAATTCTCTCCACTTTCTCGATCATGTCGTCAGACCGGCTTGTGCGAGCCCGAGGTTATTTCGGTTTGTTTCGACACGATGTTCTGCCTTCATTAAACTGTCGCACCCACGAACGCACTTTCGACACATCCATAACTCCATCACCACATGTCTCCTTCAACTGTCGATGAATTTCGATTGGTTTCACACCACGCAAATTCAGAAAACGAATGACTGCACGCTGTTCAAGTAAGGAAAACGTCGCCATTTTAAGTATTTAAAACAGTTCTAATTCTCGCCGCTGGCGGTAAAATTCCATCTGCCGTGCGGTGCTGCCATCTCTGGGACGTATTGACAATGAACCCGCGGCCTCATTTTAAAACAATGCACATGTTTCTATCTCTTTCCAGTCCGGAGAAAAAAAATCGGAGGCCTTAGAACTTAAATGCACCTCGTACATTTTACATTATCATAAGTTTAGCCCGGAGTCCGCAGCTTGTGGTCGTGCGGTAGCGTTCTCGCTTCCCACGCCCGGGTTCCCGGGTTCGATTCCCGGCGGGGTCAGGGATTTTCTCTGCCTCGTGATGACTGGGTGTTGTGTGATGTCCTTAGGTTAGTTAGGTTTAAGTAGTTCTAAGTTCTAGGGGACTGATGACCATAGATATTAAGTCCCATAGTTCTCAGAGTCATTTGAACCATTTTTTTTTAGCCCGGACACCCTTTATGATTGATGACGTTGAGAAGCAACCCAGTGTTCCACTCGTTTCATTCGTGTTAAAATGTGAGGTTGAAAATATCGGATGGCTAAAATTTGGGCTGAATGCAGATGCGAAGCTCCTAGGGACAGTCTTGTATCGAGAGTCTAAGACGGGACACCTAAAGACTTGTCTAGGTGGCTGAGCTTAAACCGGTGGACCTGGCGAACTGAATACGAAATATCGTAAACGTTGCATTTCACTACGAAAGGGGGGTAGACTCAAATGCATGTTTGTCCGAAAAACTTTGGAGTGGGGATCCTGCTAAGGCTTGAGAGAAAGTTCAATGTATTAAACGTAATTTTAATTTCAGCTCTAATAGAGATACGGAAACTTCAGCTACATCGTTTTATTTGTCTCGATCGCACCATTTCAGCGGCTCTTCGAGACTGTGCGTTCGACAGTTGTTAACAGTAATTCAGCTCCAATTAAGATTGATAATTTTTCACACCTATGAAAACCTCAATTAAAAACTTAAAAAAAGATTGCTACAAAGACACCCCACTCTGCCTCAGATGAAAGACGTTGTGTACAATTATGTGTGACTAAAATTACATGTTGATACAGCTCATGGTTCACAACAATATTTAAGTTTGTCAAATATGTAAATGTGGTAATAAGGCAGGTATAGAATAGTTAATATTGACATATATTTAAAGAGTAAATGCAAGTTGATTGAAACAGTAGTAATAAAAACTAAGTATAACTCAGAACGGATGCGTTTCATGTACTGGATGAAGGCACCATCATAAAGAAGGGTTCGAAAAGCTATTCTTATTGATGTGTGTATTTTTGTATAAGTGTCTTTTGTGTAATTGCCATTCGTGTGTTTTGCTGCTAACGAGCATAAGTGGCGCGCATGCGTATATCATGTCTCAGAAGGCCCGATGTGTAAGTGTGAATCATTTGAAATATATTACTTATATTAACTTATTCCTAAGTTCGAATCATATCCACTTCTGTAGCTTTGTTAAGAGAGTTGCATGAGACATAGAACTGAGAAAAGAGATGTTCCAGTTATTTTAAGAACCGCGTGGTACCGCGTGAGGTCTGGTTGCATGTTCAAGCATCAGTGACTTGGTTAGATTTATTTACTGTTTGCGTAAGGGTACTGCATGTTTACATACCTGTAGACCTTCACAAAAACTTAGAGCATTTACATGTAAATACATTACTTGTGAATTGACTCTAGTGTGCGAGGGGCTGCTCAAAAATTCTTGGCTTTGCCTAGAGATACGAGGGCCATCCACAAAGTACATTACGTTTTGGAATTAAAAATAAATAAAGTATTGGAAATTTTTTTATTATATACAGATGAAAGCCACACTTAAATACTACTTTTCTATATAGTTGCCATTTAAATTAAGGCACTTATCGTAGCGATGGACGAGCTCGGAAATCCACAAAAATCACACCTTTTCTGTCCCAAAAGAGGTAACCACATGGTTGAAGGCGCAGGCGGCCGAATTTTACGACGAAGGAATTTCCATGCTTGTCCATCGCTACGATAAGTGCCTTAATTTAAATGGCAACTATGTAGAAAAGTAGTATTTAAGTGTGGCTTTCATCCGTATATAATAAAAAAAATTCCAATACTTTATTTATTTTTAATTCCAAAACGTAATGTACTTTGTGGATAGCCCTCGTAATAAAGCTAGAGTTTTGAAATTACCTGTTTATTCAGTATATATCCCCTGAAACTGATACACTTGGTACATCGTTGTTGCAGCTTTTCTAGTCAGATGGTTCGAATGGCTCTAAGCACTGTGGGACTTAAAATCTGAGGTCATCAGTCCCCGACACTTAGAACTACAGGGTTATTACAAATGATTGAAGCGATTTCACAGCTCTACAATAACTTTATTATTTGAGATATTTTCACAATGCTTTGCACACACATACAAAAACTCAAAAAGTTTTTTTAGGAATTCACAAATGTTCGATATGTGCCCCTTTAGTGATTCGGCAGACATCAAGCCGATAATCAAGTTCCTCCCACACTCGGCGCAGCATGTCCCCATCAATGAGTTCGAAAGCATCGTTGATGCGAGCTCGCAGTTCTGGCACGTTTCTTGGTAGAGGAGGTTTAAACACTGAATCTTTCACATAACCCCACAGAAAGAAATCGCGGGAGAGCGTGGAGGCCATGACATGATCTCCACCACGACCGATCCATCGGTTTTCCAATCTCCTGTTTAAGAAATGCCGAACATCATGATGGAAGTGCGGTGGAGCACCATCCTGTTGAAAGATGGAGTCGGCGCTGTCGGTCTCCAGTTGTGGCATGATCCAATTTTTCAGCATGTCCAGATACACGTGTCCTGTAACTTTTTTTCGCAGAAGAAAAAGGGGCCGTAAACTTTAAACCGTGAGATTGCACAAAACACGTTAACTTTTGGTGAATTGCGAATTTGCTGCACGAATGCGTGAGGATTCTCTAGCGCCCAGATTCGCACATTGTGTCTGTTCACTTCACCATTAAGAAAAAATGTTGCTTCATCACTGAAAACAAGTTTCGCACTGAACGCATCCTCTTCCATGAGCTGTTGCAACCGCGCCGAAAATTCAAAGCGTTTGACTTTGTCATCGGGTGTCAGGGCTTGTAGCAATTGTAAACGGTAAGGCTTCTTCTTTAGCCTTTTCCGTAAGATTTTCCAAACCGTCGGCTGTGGTACGTTTAGCTCCCTGCTTGCTTTATTCGTCGACTTCCGCGGGCTACGCATGAAACTTGCCCTCACGCGTTCAACCGTTTCTTCGCTCACTGCAGGCCGACCCGTTGATTTCCCATTACATAGGCATCCAGAAGCTTTAAACTGCGCATACCATCGCCGAATGGAGTTAGCAGTTGGTGGATCTTTGTTGAACTTCGTCCTGAAGTGTCGTTGCACTGTTATGACTGACTGACGTGAGTGCATTTCAAGCACGACATACGCTTTCTCGGCTCCTGTCGCCATTTTGTCTCACTGCGCTCTCGAGCGCTCTGGCGGCAGAAACCTGAAGTGCGGCTTCAGCCGAACAAAACTTTATGAGTTTTTCTACGTATCTGTAGTGTGTCGTGACCATATGTCAATGAATCGAGCTACAGTGAAATCGCTTCAATCATTTGTAATAGCCCTGTACTTAAACCTAACTAAACTTAGGCCTCACACACATCCATGCTCGAGGCAGGATTCGAACTTGTGACCGTAGCAGCAGCGCGGTTCCAGACTGAAGCGCTTAACCGCTCGGCCACATCCGTCGGCAGCTTTTCTAGTCTGTGCAAATAAAAGTCATGTGGTCGGACGCAAACCCAGCTCTGCGCAGCCTCTTTGATTTCTTCAGTGTCCTGAAACAGTTACCCTTCAGCTGATTCTTCAAGTTCGGAAATGGATAATAGTCCAAGGGGCTTGATCTGGTGAATAGGGAGAATGGTTGGCTAGTTGGAAGCCCAAGGTTTTCAGTTTGATAGCCAAAACGTTGAAAGTGAGCGCAGGTGCGTCCTCATCCAACGAAAGATTACTATTGGTCAACTTATCCTCGGCGTTTTTTCTCAACTGCTCCCTTCAACTGGTCCAGCAGGTTACCATAATATTGTCCGGTTATAATAGGGCCGTCAGGTAGATACTCCACGAACAGAATGCCGTCTTTGTCCCAGAGAAATGAACCATCACTTTTTGGCCAATTTCTGTGTTCGGAATTTCTTTGGCTGTGTTGGACTGCATTGGCACATTCCTTTGATTGTACCTTGATTTCAGGGTCATAAATGTGAACCGAGCGAGGTGGCATAGTGGTTAAACACTGGACTCGCATTCGGGAGGACGACGGTTCAATCCCGCGTCCGGCCATCCTGATTTAGGTTTTCCGTGATTTCCCTAAATCGCTCCAGGCAAATGCCGGGATGGTTCCTTTGAAAGGGCACGGCCGACTTCCTTCCCAGTCCTTCCCTAATCCGATGAGACCGATGACCTCGGTGTCTGGTCTCCTTCCCAAACAACCCAACCCCCATAAATGTGAAGCCAAGAGTCATCCTCGGTCACTAATCACGCCGCTTCCGATGTCTCAAAGCGTTCCTTTCACTGGCCACAGTTTAAACATTTCGGCAGCCAATTCGCTGAAAGCTTTCGCATGTCTAGGATTGTGGAGATAATGAAACCAACACGCCCCCGGGAGATGTCCTGTGTCACGGCTAGTTTTTTGGCGGATTTTCGTCGGTCCTGAAGAATCAGCTCGTGGACAGCAGTGTCTGTTGCTGTTTGAGGCTCACCTTCAACAGTGAAATGGCCGGTCTTCAGTTTTCACAGTTCTGTAAGAAGCACACTTCACTCTCTGTGTTCGTGACATCTGAGTGTGAATGTCCTTTGCGAACTCCCTGTGTGGGAACAAAAATTTCATGTTGGCCCGTAACTCCAGTGATCAGAAACTGGCGTGTGACTCTGCCATCTCGACTATCACCTGCAACAGAACAAACTGTACGGGTAGTGAACACTTTACGTTTACACAGTTAGATATTAAGATTTCACAATTTCGAATAAGCTCCCATTTGCTTTTTAAATTAAAGCTGTAAGGCAACAAAGCCATGAACATTTTCATCATCTCCCGTGTTTCACATGTGAACAACAGTGAGCTTTATCTCCTGTTTGAATTACTCAAACTTATTCATGATTATAAGATACCGTGGTACGAGACAGAAAAGAGAATGGTTCAAATGGCTCTGAGCACTTAACTGCTGAGGTCATCAGTCCCCTAGAACGTAGAACTACTTAAACCTTAAACCTAACTAACCTAAGGACATCACACAAATCCATGCCCGAGGCAGGATTCGAACCTGCGACCGTAGCGGTCGCGCGGCTCCAGACTATAGCGCCTAGAACCGCTCGGCCACTCCGCCCGGCAAAAGAGAATGGTGATGAAATATCAATTTTTACTTTGTTCGACATCGGTAATGGCGATCGGTTGTAAAACTGTTAGACGTCATTATAGTTTCTGGCTGACATTCACCAACTTCATTACCTTACTTTACCACCACTGTCATCCTGAACAAGCCACACACTGAGAAAATATTTTGAACATTATTCATTTTCTGTAGTAGTTTTGAGTTACGTTGGTCATTTATGCAGCTGTTTCTGTGGCGACTATTCACTGAAGCGTAAGTGCATATACTGATGTGCGGAACTATGTTTTTTTTCCGCCTGCCGTCGACTGATCGCTGCCAGTTGCAGACCGTCGGAGTTGTCTGTTTTGTTGGTGTTTAATGGAAACTATTTATTGCGGGCCGGCCTGGGCCGCGGACGTAACTTTTGCGCCGGCTTTAGTAATTGCGCGCGCTTTGGGGCAGTTTGCAGTCGATCCGGTGATTAACAACGTTCCGCGGTGCTGGGACGGAGCGGCCGGCCCGCTGCGATCGGTCACCGCGGCCGCGTTATCTGGGCCCCCACGTGCTGGTTTGCTCGCATGGCTGCCCGCCGTTTGCTCTGTACACTACAGGCACGCACAGCGCCGCGCGCACGCGTCGGTTCCGCTGTGTGTCACACTTCCCACTTTTTCCTCCGAGTAAGACGGCGCGTTTTGCAGCTCTTCAGTTTGCATCTGTCTACTCTACATCTACATACATATTCTGCACCCCACTATATGGCGATATTCTGCACCCCACTACATGGCGGTGGGCACCTTGTACAGATGCAAGTCCCTTTCCTGTTCCACAAGCAAATGCAGCGAGGGAGAAATGACTGCCTGGTAGTGGTAAGTCCCTATGGGACAAAACTGCTGAGGTCATCGGTCCGTAGGCTTACACACTACTTAATCTAACTTAAACTAACGTACGCTAAGGACAATACACACACACACATGCCCGAGGGAGGACTCGAACCTCCGACGGGGGCGAGCGTTGTGAACCGTGGCAAGGATCCCGAGACTGCGCGGCCACCCCGCGTATGTATCCTTATCTTGTCTTCGCGTTCATTATGGGAGATGTACGTTGTTAAAAGTAGGATCGTTCTGCAGTCTCTCGCAAATGCTTTTTCTCTAAAATTTCTCAGTATTTTTTCATGAAAACAGCTCTTTCTTCTCCCCAAGGATTCCCATTTGAGTTTACGGACGATTTCATTACCACTTTTTATGTTGATCGAATCAGCCAGTAACAAGTTTAGTAGGATACCTTTAAATTGTTTTATTCCGCCCTGGTGGGGTCCAAAACAATAGAGAAGTAGTGCAGAATGAGTCGCATAAGAAAGTCTAGTTCACGCAGTTCCCTGCGCAACATCCGTTCGGTAACTTTTTGAAATGGACTTGTATTCAATGAAAGCAGCGCTTCATGTGGAATTTGTAACCGTTTGTCATTGATAGACCGATTTATATGCAATACATAAAGCTCAAAATGTGCATGCAAATATGCATGAAAAATGCTTGAAATATGCATGAAAAGTGTTGAAACATGCGAAACTAAATAATAAAAAACATCATAGTTACTGCGTGATCTATATCTCGAAGTTGGACCTGTGCATATCGATTGCGAGGAAGAGCGCCGGACACGCGAAAAATCGGAAGATTTGGAGTGCTGATCTCAAGATACGTACACTTTGTGGTAGAGGTTAAGCAGGGTGCTTTTCGTGATTAGTTTTTTAAGAAATGCAAAAAAGACGCACAGCGTGTTTCAAATATTGTTCCTTTTTTGCTGCTGTTATCGGTAACAAGCGAATGCGATGCGAGTTACTCGCCGCGAAGCAGTCAATATGCGGAGATCAAACTTCAAGATATATCGCACACAGAGGAGCACGCACAAGAACTCTGTAATGTTTTAATTAAAAAAAAAACAACATAGAATCCGGAATTTTTTTGAACAAAATTAACGTTTAATTAATATTATCTGACTAAAATATCATTTCGCTACAATTGTAACCATAAACCATCAGGTACTGTTATTTAGTAATATTGTGTCTCTGATCACTCAAAATACTTTTATAAACACTTTTATAAGCAGAAAAGGACCGTTCTACATCAACTGAGGTAATTGGACAGTATTTGAATTTGAGTGCTGTGTTGTCACTTATTATTTCCGGCAAAAGTTGACCCGTCCCTCTAATAAAACCATCAATTTGGGACAAGACCTAGGTTACTGTTCAAAATGTTTCCAAACTTTCCTTTTAAGTTTTCTCGGGAATACTTCTGGGAATGAGGAGTTCTCTAGACTAATTGTATTCGTTAACTGAATAGATTTTTTCAACGCCAAACATTCAGTTTGAATCGTTTTAATAGTTGCAGGTATATGGCGAAAATGGGTGCTAACCACAGCAATTTTTTTTTTAAGTACTGGAACCAATAAATGCTTTCTTGCACTGGCAAACTGCCAATGCCTCTGCACTAGCGAAGTCGTTTATTACGCCTCTGATGGCCACGAAATGTTGATTGTAAAACAACACAACTTCGGCCCACATACTTCAACGAGTTACCATTGGTTCGGGAGGTAGAGGCACATTTGGTAGTTTTACTTTGTAGGTCTTGATGCGAGCACATGCCGTAAGAAAGACTTTCTTTGTGGACAAAATCAGTTTGTTTGTATTCCCAAACAAGGCGATGTATGGTTCAAATGGCTCTGAGCCCTATGGGACTTAACTTCTGGGGTCATCAGTCCCCTAGAACTTAGAACTATTTAAACCTAACTAACCTAAGGACATCACACATCTCCATGCGGAGGCAGGATTCGAACCTGCGACCGTAGCGGTCGCGCGGTTCCAGACTGTAGCGCCTAGAACCGCTCGGCCACCCCGGCCGGCAAGGCGATGTACTCCATGTGCAAAGTATTACATGAATCAAATTGGGATAAAATACTTGAAGAGATTGTCGTGCTTTGACCACATAGGGAGCAGCATCTGAGAGAAACACAAACACCCTTTCATCTGCAGAAGATCCTGGAAATATTTTTCTAATGTCTTCAATCACAAATGTGGGGATCGTAGAATGATTTGTCTTTTCAAATTCTTTGCCGACCACTAAACAGGAAGAAGAAGGCTCTTGTTGTAACGCACCAGCAATTACGTTTGCAATGTAACGGCCACAAGTGTCGTCAACTGAAATCCAAATAATGTTGTTCTTGAGTTCACTGCGTAATTCTTCCAGAAGTGTAAGTAAATTGACTGTATATAGTATTTACGCAATGTTGATTCATCTGGTATATGTTGTTTTAAGCAATAGTTGCGCAGGAAATCTTTGAGGATATGGCTTGTAAGTTTGCGAAGAGGCATAATACTTGCAATGAATGCTCCACATAGATCCATCCACGTTAAAGCGATTTTTTGGTTACCTTTGGAAGTTAAATCCCTGCTATTGCAGCGTGCCACTGTGAAAAGTTGTCGTGGGTCTTTTTTGTTTTCCGCAATTTGAAGACTTGTCTTCACAAGCTGGTCTATTTTAAACTTCAATGCACGGAATGTTTTTCTCGCAAACTCCATATCATAAGTAAATGTTCCGGTATGGTCAGGTATCCACGAAACGATATTTATTTTTTCTGGGGGCATAGTGCACAACGCGTTACACTCTACACGTAAACACGTTAAACTTTATACAAAGACAAAGAAAACCAATGTGAAACAGTGGATGTGCGAGTAATAACTTGCGTAATTCAATTGAATTGTTGCTGATGCATGCGGTATGACAGGGGAGGGGATTAAGGGAGGCGCGGGCGGTAGGCGCATTGACTCTGGCTGCCTGTTCCTGTTCAGTGATCAGTACCCTAGCCAGTAGCCTTTCGGGCAGAGATCGCAAGCAGTCTCTGTGAGACATTAAAACGAGATCGAGCTAGAGCCCACCTGTCTAGATTTGTAAAATATTGTAAAACATGGGGCGAAAATGTATGCAGCATCCAAATGCATACAAAGTATGGTCCGGCCTCGCGTCACTGACAAGCCGTGACACGAATCTTCGGTCGCTGACGATCGATCTTTACGTCAACCGTTCTAATGCAGCCTTGTATGGGTGAAAACTGTACACCTTCTCTTGTAGACGCGTTGGCCTGCTCGCGTTGATAAACAAACTGTTCGGGCAACTTCATTTACGGTTTGTTCATGGGCTGGTCCAAACAGGATAACGCCTTTTTGTCACGACTCCGCGTCGACCGTCTTACTGCGCTGATTGGATGCAGTCGACTGGCATTTACACACCATTTCTCTGCCAAGACCTATATCAGTGGTGGACTGCCCCACTTCTCACCGTCCACAGCGCTCCATAGCGACTGGTATCATCTTTCCATGGGTCGCCATTAGTTTGGCCGTTGAGCTCATTTACTTCGATCGTTATGCATTGTTCCATATTAATTCTTCTTCACTAATCTCTGCGGCAGAACCACCACTCCAGCTGCCGAGCAGTGTATCGTATTAATTTAGGATATGATGGTTTGAAATTTATGAAACTTCTAAAAACAGGCACAGGTAAAATTTGCCCGTTCCTTTTTCTTGTTTTAAAAAAAATTTATAACAAATAACCTTCTCTGTTTATGGGCCTTTTACTGTGCGCCTTTCGCCTTATAACGTACTGCACTGTACACTTATATGATTAAAATTTTAAAAATTGGAAATAAAAATACAACTTTTATGCTCAAATGCATATTTTTCCGTGGTTTGATACTACCTGTGACGATAACTCAAATTGTGTCTAACATTCATTTGGAAACCTTGGTATGCTGTAACTGCAGTAATTCATTAAAAAAACTGCTGTTTCTTCCAGTAAATTTATGGCTAGTTCTTTATTACCTTTACGAACTATCTATATCTGTTTATTCATATTCGCAAACTCCTCCTGATATGGAGTTTGCCAGCATCTGTGTAAGAGTAATTCAGTTCAAATATTTCGTGCGCAGGGGGTAAATGAGAATATTCTCTTCAATTGAAGAGTTTCGTGGAAGTTTTCGTTATACAGTAAACTACATTTGTACAAACGTTTTTATTTCTGTTTTTGAAACTTTTCGTCAAGGAGAAAAATGTGTTATTTCTTATTAGATCAAAGACTAAATAGAAATTTTGGACAGCCTATATAGTCAAGTACGGTCTTTTTGTTTCCAGTTTGTACAAACTTCCAATGTCCCAAGTTTTGATTACTGTTGTTAGCTATATCTATTATCAAAGAAAAATACCATCTTAACTTGCACATTTCTGGACACTTTACGTGTTCCGAACATTACGTTTATAGGTGTAATGTCATTGAACACTTTTAAACTGATCTCACAATTAAATACATATTACAAGATTTATAGTATATTGTAAATCGGGCAAATTTTGTCCTTGATTGATGCTCCATGTAATTCAGAATAACTTGGTGCTCCTAGGATTAAAAGTCTTGAGTTAAAAAGTCGAATGCAGAGACTATTGTGCAAGTCACTACAGAAAACGACCTGTTTGTTTATGAAGGAGAGTCTGCATTTAGAGCGGATAATTAGATTACGAAAATCTTGATATGCGTCACATAAGTATTTTCGTCAGACGAAGACATGAAAGAGCTTTTCAAATCACGAGCATGAATAATTCTCTGTTGAATTCGGTAAAGTTGAGTGAAGATACAATGAAAGACATGAAAGAAAATCAACTGCAGATTCTCGACTTTGCAGACTCGAAATTCAAAGACTGTCAATTTCACCGAGAAAATTTGAAACCATCACAAAGCTGATGGTAGATAGGCTACACGTGTCATCAAGGATGACTCAGGAATAACTGAGCCTTTTTATAGCTTGCATCTGGGAATGTGTTACAGACACTAGGGGACGACTTTACACAGCAAAATAACACCAACCGGAAGTGTAAATCGAAAGGTTATTTCCGCACCTCGAAATGTCACCTGCATCAACTTAAACCGAGGCGCAGATTTATCCTTGGCCACCGCTGCTTCCGTAACTTCCTTAATGCTTACCGCGAGATTTGTGTGCGGTTCAGGTCGTTCCCTGTAATTGAATGTGTCGCGAGGCAGCGTGCTTCTTACCCTGCGGCAGTTCTGTTCCACTGAAATACTGATCGACCTTCGTGATGTGTGTGCACAGTGCGTCGGTCTTAGCAACAGATTTCCGTGCCTGGCAGCTTAGATACTTCCAGGATCACGTCGACCACAACTTTTATTTCACTGACGTCGGAGCGCGTCTGCGGCTGACGACTTAGGACGAATGCTACCTAATTTTGCGGGATACTACTGAATGTCGGCTGTGCCATTATTATTTAGATCACAGCACCAGCTCTCTTCCTTTTCACGTTTTTTCGCTTTTCATTTGTCGCTACTGTAATTTTTTTTTTTTTTTTTTTTTTTTTTTTTTTTTTTTTTTTTTTAATGTGGAAATGGTGAGAACTTGTTTTCATTTGATGGCCCCAGGACTAAAACCTTTGTGTTAAGGCCCAGTGTTACCATGTTATGGAATCTCGTACTGTTGTGTACCAGGACTTATGGGGACCTTGGAATTTGTGCTTTCTCCTTGCACGCTGCTGCGTCATTGCTAAGACAGAAGAACACGTAGGAAGAGTATGTTGGGGTAAGATCTAATATACCGCGATGGTTTTAACCACCGGACATTCCTGGCCACGTAGAAGCCGAGTATACGACAATTTTATTTGACCATCGGATAGGACACTGTCATGCGATACAGGGCTTCTTTCCTTGGCGATAGAATCCACTGATGTGTGGTAAGTTTTCTACTAAATGTAGTCAGGGAACAGCAAATGATTTACCATATTATTTACCTCATATTTTATCTGATGCTGAAAAAGTTTTTATAGCATTCTGCTTAAGTTGTTTGCCAGGATATTTTAATGTGTCTTCGGGGTAGCAGATTGGTTTTACTTTAGGTAGTGGTGGTTCGCTGTTTATACACATCTTTAAGAGTATGTTATTTTAATTCTATCCAAACAGTATAGATTACAAAATATTACTACCTGGTTTTAAGTATTTTATGTCTCTACTTGAAAGGTCTGCATCGGCACGTCACTTCCAGCGACTAGTAAAAAAGTGTGGTGTGCAAACCAACCTTCGGATTGATGACAGATTTACCTTTCTATGTGGATGAATCATGGATTGGAATCGGATGGATCACAATTTCATTTGCATTTGACAACAAATGTTGCTTATTTTAACCACATTTGTCTCAGAATGTTTTCATTAAACACCAATAATCATGTTGTGGAGTGCTCTTATCGCGTCATCATCATCATCATCTTCATCTTCATCATCATACGTATTTTTTCCTGTATTATTCTTATCGTTATATTTCATGGTAAGTGTCAATACTTTGAAATATTACATACATCAGAACTTAAATGATTCAGTCTATTTGTATATATCTTCTCTGTAAGGAAGCCTATTATTCGACTACCTACACTGAAGAATCGAGTGGTAAGTCGATGATGAGAAATGAGGAACGCGGATTATCGACGTGATGGCGTAGCTCTAGCGTTGGTTTTCGTGCGTTAAGACACTGACAAAACACTTGAATTAAGATGTGCATCATATCTATGCGAACTGCAGAAAGAAAGTAATATGGTGAGTGAAATGTGAACTGTGCGATGTGCTTTTATACATGGATGAACTAAGACATTTATCGCCTGTGCAAATGACGCAAATCTGTGGGTCATGAATGAAAAAGTGCGTATGCACGATACAGGTTTCTACAGCTAGATGATTACTCTGCAATTCATAGTTAAAGGCCTGGCAGGGGGTTCATCAAGTCATGTTGAACCTATTTCTCTGCCGATCCACTCTCGAACAGCACGTGGGAAAAAACGAACACGTAATCTTTCCGTGGGAACTGTATTTTCTCTTATTTTATTATACTGTTCGTTATTCACATTGTAGGTGGGCGCCAGCTAATATTTTCGTGTTCGGAGCACAAAGTTGGTGATTGAAATTTCGTGAGAAGTTCCTGCCTTAATGGAAAACGCTTTCGTGTTAATGATCGCCACCTCAGTTCGCGCCATATCCGTGGCACTGTCTCCGCTATTTCGCGCCAGTACGAAACAAGCCATCCTTTTTTGGACTTTTTTCTCTATGTGCCCCGTTATCACACCCGGCATTAATGCTCCAGAAGCGGGCGGACAAGCGTGGAGTAAGCAGTCTCTTTAGTAAACCTGTTGCATTTTCTAAGTGTTTTGCTAGTAAATCACAGTCTTTGGCGTGCTTTCCCCAAAACATTATCTATGTGATCGTTCAAACTTAACATATTCGTGATTGTAATCCCAAAATATGTAGTTGAATTTGCAGCCCTTAGATTAGTGTGCTTGATTGTGAAACAAATTTCATCGGATTTCTTTTAGTACTCTTGTGGATAACTTAACATTTTCCATTCTTTAGAGTCAGTTGCCAATTTTCGCATCATACAGGTATCTCCCCCCTTCCCCCTCCCCCCCCCCCCCCCTCCCCCCACACCCACCTCATGAACCATGGACCTTGCCGTTGGTTGGGAGGCTTGCGTGCCTCAGCGATACAGATAGCCGTACCGTAGGTGCAACCACAACGGAGGGGTATCTGTTGAGAGGCTAGACAAACGTGTGGTTCCTGAAGAGGGGCAGCAGGCTTTTCAGTAGTTGCAGAGGCAACAGTCTGGATGATTGACTGATCTGGCCTTGTAACAATAACCTAAACGGCCTTGCTGTGCTGGTGCTGCGAACGGCTGAAAGCAAGGGGAAACTACAGCCGTAATTTTTCCCGAGGGCATGCAGCTTTACTGTATGATTAAATGATGATGCCGTCCTCTTGGGTAAAATATTCCGGAGGTAAAATAGTCCCCCATTCGGATCTCCGGGCGGGGACTACTCAAGAGGATGTCGTTATCAGGAGAAAGAAAACTGGCTTTCTACGGATCGGAGCGTGGAATGTCAGATCCCTTAATCGGGCAGGTAGGCTAGAAAATTCAAAAAGGAAAATGGATAGGTTAAAATTAGATATAGTGGGAATTAGTGAAGTTCGGTGGCAGGAGGAACAAGACTTCTGGTCAGGTGACTACAGGGTTATAAACACAAAATCAAATAGGGGTAATGCAGGAGTAGGTTTAATAATGAATAGGAAAATAGGAGTGCGGGTAAGCTACTACAAACAGCACAGCGAACGCATTGTTGTGGCCAAGATAGATACGAAGCCCACACCTACTACAGTAGTACAAGTTTATATGCCAACTAGCTCTGCAGATGACGAAGAAATTGAAGAAATGTATGATGAAATAAAAGAAATTATTCAGAT
This sequence comes from Schistocerca americana, assembly GCF_021461395.2. Lineage (NCBI taxonomy): Eukaryota > Metazoa > Arthropoda > Insecta > Orthoptera > Acrididae > Schistocerca > Schistocerca americana. The sequence goes on from NC_060121.1 coordinate 723,804,613, forward strand.
AGTGAAGGGAGACTAAAATTTAATAGTCATGGGTCACTGGAATTCGAGTGTAGGAAAAAGGAGAGAAGGAAACGTTGTAGGTGAATATGGATTGGGGCTAAGAAATGAAAGAGGAAGCCGCCTGGTAGAATTTTGCACAGAGCACAACTTGGTTTAAGAATCATGAAAGAAGGTTGTATACATGGAAGAACCCTGGAGATACTAAAAGGTATCAGATAGATTATATAATGGTAAGACAGAGATTTAGGAACCAGGTTTTAAATTGTAAGACATTTCCAGGGGCAGATGTGGACTCTGACCACAATCTATTGGTTATGACCTGTAGATTAAAACGAAAGAAACTGCAAAAAGGTGGGAATTTAAGGAGATGGGACCTGGATAAACTGAAAGAACCAGAGGTTGTACAGAGTTTCAGGGAGAGCATAAGGGAACAATTGACAGGAATGGGGGAAATAAATACAGCAGAAGAAGAATGGGTAGCTTTGAGGGATGAAGTAGTGAAGGCAGCAGAGGATCAAGTAGGTGGAAAGATGAGGGCTAGTAGAGATCCTTGGGTAACAGAAGAAATATTGAATTTAATTGATAAAAGGAGAAAATATAAAAATGCAGTAAATGAAGCAGGCAAAAAGGATTACAAACGTCTCAAAAATGAGATCGACAGCAAGTGCAAAATGGCTAAGCAGGGATGGCTAGAGAACAAATGTAAGGATGTATAGGCTTATCTCACTAGGGGTAAGATAGATACTGCCTACAGGAAAATTAAAGAGACCTTTGGAGATAAGAGAACCACTTGTATGAACATCAAGAGCTCAGATGGAAACCCAGTTCTAAGCAAAGAAGGGAAAGCAGAAAGGTGGAAGGAGTATATAGAGGTTCTATACAAGGGCGATGTACTTGAGTACAATATTATGGAAATGAGAGAGGATGTAGATGAAGATGAAATGGGAGATATGATACTGCGTGAAGAGTTTGACAGAGCACTGAATGACCTGAGTCCAAACAAGGCCCCTGGAGTAGACAACATTCCATTGGAACTACTGACGGCCTTGGGAGAGCCAGTCCTGACAAAACTCTACCATCTGGTGAGCAAGATGTATGAAACAGGCGAAATACCTTCAGACTTCAAGAAGAACATAATAATTCCAATCCCAAAGAAAGCAGGTGTTGACAGATGTGAAAATTACCGAACAATCAGTTTAATAAGCCACAGCTGCAAAATACTAACACGAATTCTTTACAGACGAATGGAAAAACTAGTAGAAGCCGACCTCGGGGAAGATCAGTTTGGATTCCGTAGAAACACTGGAACACGTGAGGCAATACTGACCTTACGACTTATCTTAGAAGAAAGATTAAGGAAAGGCAAACCTACGTTTCTAGCATTTGTAGACTTAGAGACAGCTTTTGACAATGTTGACTGGAATACTCTCTTTCAAATTCTATAGGTGGCAGGGGTAAAATACAGGGAGCGAAAGGCTATTTACAATTTGTACAGAAACCAGATGGCAGTTATAAGAGTTGAGGGACATGAAAGGGAAGCAGTGGCTGGGAAGGGAGTAGGAGAGGGTTGTAGCCTCTCCTCGATGTTATTCAATCTGTATATTGAGCAAGCAGTAAAGGAAACAAAAGAAAAATTCGGAGTAGGTATTAAAATCCATGGAGAAGAAATAAAAACTTTGAGGTTCGCCGATGACATTGTAATTCTGTCAGAGACAGCAAAGGACTTGGAAGAGCAGTTGAATGGAATGGACAGTGTCTTGAAAGGAGGATATAAGATGAACATCAACAAAAGCAAAACGAGGATAATGGAATGTAGTCGAATTAAGTCGGGTGATGCTGAGGGAATTAGATTAGGAAATGAGACACTTGAAGTAGTAAAGGAGTTTTGCTATTTGGGGAGCAAAATAACTGATGATGGTCGAAGTAGAGAGGATATAAAATGTGGACTGGCAATGGCAAGGAAAGCGTTTCTGAAGAAGAGAAATTTGTTAACAGCGAGTATAGATTTAAGTGTCAGGAAGTCATTTCTGAAAGTATTTGTATGGAGTGTAGGCATGTATGGAAGTGAAACATGAACGATAAATAGTTTGGTCAAGAAGAGAATAGAAGCTTTCGAAATGTGGTGCTACAGAAGAATGTTGAAGATTAGATGGGTAGATCACATAACTAATGAGGAAGTATTGAATAGGATTGGGGAGAAGAGAAGTTTGTGGCACAACTTGGCCAGAAGAAGGGATCGGTTGGTAGGACATGTTCTGAGGCATCAAGGGATCACCAATTTAGTATTGGAGGGCAGCGTGGAGGGTAAAAATCGTAGAGGGAGACCAAGAGATGAATACACTAAGCAGATTCAGAAGGATGTAGGTTGCAGTAGGTACTGGGAGATGAAGAAGCTTGCACAGGATAGAGTAGCATGGAGAGCTGCATCAAACCAGTCTCAGGACTGAAGACCACAACAACAACAACAACAACAACAGGTATCTTATGTAAGTCACTGTTAACTAACAACTAAATTCATTCGCTGTAACGTAACAAGATTAAGTCACCACTAGATAACACGGTCACGTACGGCTTAAAATTAGGCTGACCACGCCGTTGTGTTATAATGTACTTACCCTAATATTCCAAGGAGACTAGACTTTTACTCCTGATTTCAGCAAGCATCCTGTTGCAATACAATGAACTAAAACCAGTTTGTGGCTGTGCATCTTTATTAATTATAAATATACTGTATCATGCAGCGGGCGCTATTCTTTAGTAAGTTAGTGTGTGACAAATTAACAAACTACAATTTCTTGAATTTGTTAAAAAGGGTTAAACAAGTCTGTGGCTATGCCTTTGCTGAGGCCCCTTTACTGTCACTGTGGTGTAACTTTGCCCCTGCCGTTATGAACTTGTGTGCAGAGAAAGTTGTGGGTACTGTCATCTGTAAAGGTAATGATTGGGAAGGAGGGTATCTTCATAGCGAGTCATAGAACTGAGAATTCAACAGAAATAAATTTTGTCTTTTGCTAGTGTTTCGGCTATAAACCGTTTAGCCATCTTCGAAGCGAGCCATAAGGACAGGCGGTAAAGCGCCCCCGTCCACTAGGGACAGGCTATCCCACTTACATACCCAGCTAGTCATATTGGAAGAAGAGTGCCTCATGGGCGGTTGAGGTATAATGATACTGTGATCCCTCTGTGACAGACATTGTGTTTCAAATTCTGGTTTACAGGTAAACAGTACTGTTATCTGTAAGTGCTAAATATTACCAATACCAGGTTCCACATGTTGTCAAGGTTAAAACCATCATCACATTTACAAAAAAATGGTGCAAATGGCTCTGAGCCCTATGGGACTTAACATCTGTGGTCATCAGTCCCCTAGAACTTAGAACTACTTAAACCTAACTAACTGAAGGACATCACACACATCCATGCCCGAGGCAGGATTCGAACCTGCGACCGTAGCAGTCGCGCGGTTCCGAACTGAGCGCCTAGAACCACTAGACCACCGCGGCCGGCCATATTTACAAAACCAATTGTCACTTTCAATAGCTTTCCTGAGAACCGAACCCCAGAAGGATAACACAGACGCGAAAATCGGGACTTCCCATAGGGTGCCCCTGCCACTGCAGATTTATCAGGCTGTAGTAGATAGACACAAAAATTTCTGAAATTTTACGTTAAGTACGTCCGATATTTGACAAACCATATTGACAAGGGTTCTCATGCACTCCAGCCTTCCGTAGAGTCAAATTATTATAGACGGAATCAACGGTCGTCGCTGTCTGGTGCTGGCAGTAAAATAACATTGACTTTGTTTTTAAAGAGGAGACGACCTGTTTTACAGGACAGACCCCTTTCGATCGATAGGAAAGCCATGGACCTGAATCTTTCCTCTTCGTCTTTTTGAGATGGGAAAGTTGCTTTCGGTTTGAATTGCGGCTCTTCTATGGTAGACAGCCATTATCTTCAAATAACTTGAGATGTTAGAGTTCTTTCTGTAGTTGTTCCTTATTAATAACTGTGTGTGCAAGCTTATTAAGGACTCCATTGGTCTATGCAGGAAGATAACAGTTAGCACTTCGTATTGCTCCCCTGTAGAACACAATATACACTCCTGGAAATTGAAATAAGAACACCGTGAATTCATTGTCCCAGGAAGGGGAAACTTTATTGACACATTTCTGGGGTCAGATACATCACATGATCACACTGACAGAACCACAGGCACATAGACACAGGCAACAGAGCATGCACAATGTCGGCACTAGTACAGTGTATATCCACCTTTCGCAGCAATGCAGGCTGCTATTCTCCCATGGAGACGATCGTAGAGATGCTGGATGTAGTCCTGTGGAACGGCTTGCCATGCCATTTCCACCTGGCGCCTCAGTTGGACCAGCGTTCGTGCTGGACGTGCAGACCGCGTGAGACGACGCTTCATCCAGTCCCAAACATGCTCAATGGGGGACAGATCCGGAGATCTTGCTGGCCAGGGTAGTTGACTTACACCTTCTAGAGCACGTTGGGTGGCACGGGATACATGCGGACGTGCATTGTCCTGTTGGAACAGCAAGTTCCCTTGCCGGTCTTGGAATGGTAGAACGATGGGTTCGATGACGGTTAGGATGTACCGTGCACTATTCAGTGTCCCCTCGACGATCACCAGTGGTGTACGGCCAGTGTAGGAGATCGCTCCTCACACCATGATGCCGGGTGTTGGCCCTGTGTGCCTCGGTCGTATGCAGTCCTGATTGTGGCGCTCACCTGCACGGCGCCAAACACGCATACGACCATCATTGGCACCAAGGCAGAAGCGACTCTCATCGCTGAAGACGACACGCCTCCATTCGTCCCTCCATTCACGCCTGTCGCGACACCACTGGAGGCGGGCTGCACGATGTTGGGGCGTGAGCGGAAGACGGCCTAACGGTGTGCGGGACCGTAGCCCAGCTTCATGGAGACGGTTGCGAATGGTCCTCGCCGATACCCCAGGAGCAACAGTGTCCCTAATTTGCTGCCTAATTTGCTGGGAAGTGGCGGTGCGGTCCCCTACGGCACTGCGTAGGATCGTAGGGTCTTGGCGTGCATCCGTGCGTCGCTGCGGTCCGGTCCCAGGTTGACGGGCACGTGCACCTTCCGCCGACCACTGGCGACAACATCGATGTACTGTGGAGACCACACGCCCCACGTGTTGAGCAATTCGGCGGTACGTCCACCCGGCCTCCCGCATGCCCACTATACGCCCTCGCTCAAAGTCCGTCAACTGCACATACGGTTCACGTCCACGCTGTCGCGGCATGCTACCAGTGTTAAAGACTGCGATGGAGCTCCGTATGCCACGGCAAACTGGCTGACACTGACGGCGGCTGACACTGACGGCGGCGGTGCACAAATGCTGCGCAGCTAGCGCCATTCGACGGCCAACACCGCGGTTCCTGGTGTGTCCGCTGTGCCGTGCGTGTGATCATTGCTTGTACAGCCCTCTCGCAGTGTCCGGAGCAATTATGGTGGGTCTGACACACCGGTGTCAATGTGTTCTTTTTTCCATTTCCAGGAGTGTATGATGTAACGTCGTTCACAGTGGGCTTCACGATAGTGGCCTGTAAGGTGTTTCTTCCTCAATCATTGTCCATGTACGCTTGCGTAATTGGCTCGTCCTATAGGTATATATATATATATATATATATATTATCTGATGTAAAGTATTTGGACACTCCTGTATAATGCGGAATTGCACGCTAGTGTCGCTGTTGCGGACCCGCCAATATAAAAGGAGACGGGGGAAGCATGAAGATTGACGCCTTCTCTAAAATGTTTATTTCCATAACGTTAGGTAAATTTTTTTTTAATTATCTGTTCTTCCCTGAAGGATTCAGTAACTTTCACCGAGCGAGGTGGCGCAGTGGTTATCACACTGGACTTCACATTCGGGAGGACGGCGGTTCAAACCTGCGTCCGGCCATCTAGATTTAGGTTTACCGTGATTTCTGTAAAATGCTTCAGGCAAATGGCGGGATGGTTTCTTTGAAAGGGTATGGCCGATTTCCTTCCCCATGCGTGACATAATCCGAGCTTGCGATGTTCTCTAGTGACCTCGATGTCGACGGGACGTTAAACCCTATCTTCCTTCCTTCTGTCACTTTTGACAACTATTGACACAATACTAGTTGCCGTTTTTCCCCCAGTGGACGCATCCTGTGCTTTGTTCCACATACACTTTACCTGTTTCCGAGGTTACCCTGAAAAAGCGAGAATGTGACACCATAGCATATTAAAAAGGCAGCAGATCGTTCCGCATTGCGGCACACGGTAAGTAAGTTCGTTTTGGTGAGTCGTGGTAAAAGAATGTCCTGTCGACGTCTGGACCCATAGTAACGGATTACTAACTAGTGCTGGACAAGGCACCAGTCCGCCAACTCTTGAAGTGATTTTGGCATTCCACCTTCAAAATAAGTCTGAATATCCCCATTCCCGCTGAATGGGAGTACACTGTCTCACGCAGTATCGTTTTTGTTAAGAATTTGTCTCACTTGCATTTAGGTGTGAGCTGCGTACTATGGCTGGTAGGTATTTATTAAGTCGAACATAACTGATACGGCAGTCACTTCCCGGATTAGAGCAGAAGTTCTTTTCTTTCAGTACGAGAAACTTGACACCGGACAACACTCACCGCCATATTTGTACATCTGTAGATGTTCACTTATTGGTACGTTTGTAAGTTTCAGACTATAGTGAAGATTCAGTTACGTAACTGAACCCCGTACCCTTAGTTGTTGCAAACTATCGTATTGCGTGTGCCCACTGCATGCAGTCCAACCACTCCGGTTGAAATTCAACACTCGAAATATTGTAATCAAGAAATAGTCGACTAGGATGGGGCTTGAAAATTAATGGTGTTTAGCTGAGACAATGACAATATTTCCGGTGAGGAGTGATGCGGGGAACATAAGACGTTGTCTGAGAATTTGGTTGAAAAGACCGATGTAGCGAAGAGAGAAGACAGATATTTCGCTGTGAAAATACTTGCGTTCGTTTCCAGAACTGTGACAACGAAACTGCCAGCTCCTGATTATAAAGCACATAAACGTCTGCGACGACGATTTGCAGAAATTTATGTCGTGCTAAGACAACTGTGTAAACAACGGAGAAAATTACGAAGAAATGTTAGTAAGAAAAATACTTGGATTTGTGAGTACTATTGATGTGTGTGTGTGTGTGTGTGTGTGTGTGTGTGTGTGTGTGTGAGAGAGAGAGAGAGAGAGAGAGAGAGAGAGAGAGAGAATTATATGTAAATAGCTTCAAACACGGGGAAATTATATGCATTACTGAAAGAATACCTGGATTATAAGATGTTACATTAGCAAGCAATTACAGGTGTAATATAAAGCTTATTAAGTCAACAGCAATCTTTGAGGCATAGATGTAGTATGCGTTCTTTTATAATGCAATAACATGTGTGTTAAACTCGAACAGCGATTAAGAGTAGCACTAGTAGTTCATCAAAATCAAAATGATGCAGGATAGTGATGCAGTAGGTACTTTTTTGCATTTGTAAATTGAAAATTGTTGTAGTGGTTTGTATGTTGGAAACGGGGCGACATGTCAGTACGGGGCACTGTTTTGTATTCAAATCACGGCGAGATCGCTCGTGCAATAAAATCGAATTTATTGGCCGAAAGGAACCAATACGAATTCAAGTCGCAAACAATGCATCAAGAAATTTCGTTGCATGTCCCTCATTTGTATGCCGTCGTTGACTGTTACGCATGACAGGTAATTCGGTACATATTCGACTGCCTCGGAATAGAAATAAGATGAGGAACTTCATATCAGCTGAATTTTTCCTGCTGAGGCCAAGTGACGAGATAAACGGAAGCAGTCGAAATACAATTGAGTCGGCAAAATCGTACAATGAACACGGCATCGACCGCTCCTAAATTCTCTTATTCTTCAGACTGCTACGTTTTAAGGAAACATTGTTGATTACTGTGGACCATTGAACACAGATATAGGCACTGTTTTTTTTCTCTATTGTGTAATACATCGTGATCTTTTTTGCTTTCGCCTTACAGGCATAATGCATTTTCTAACACTAAGGAAAGGCAAAGAAAAACTTTTTTGTGTTGCGTAAAAAGGAAGCGATATAACCGTCTTCAGGGACTGACCCTTTTATGTAACGCTCGCATTATCGAGAGCAAACTACATTTAGAATCCTAGACACTGATGTCACAGTGACATCAGTGATGTGTCATCGCTATAACTTTGGTGAATGGTTAATGATAATAATGAATAGCACTAGCTGAAAAAATTAGCAGTAAAAATCACTTGCACAATCAATTGAAGATGAGTAATATCGATCTTGAAACTTTTTTAAATGTTGAGAAGAAAAGGAAAAAAAAATTCCCTGACAGCAGTTTCCTGTATCTTTTCCTGGATCTAAGCTTAAAATCTGATTTTCTATCCACCCGTCCTAATTCGAGTGGAAACTTGAAACAGCGTCTCCTGTGCTACAGCGATACTTTCATTTTGGAATGAAACACATTTCAGCAGACACCTTACGGTCTTTACCAATTCGAAAATGTAGAGGTGCTAAACAATCATATTTCCTGTTCCCTCTTTGAGAAAATTAAGTAGCATCCGGTAATACTGATATTGATTTTTGTTTCGTCTAAATGTTGATTAAAATTATCTTACAAAATTAGGTATTTTTGTGAATAGTCATAACAGTAAGTATTCTGTTTTAAATATGGCTAATTATTAACTGTGAAGTAAAGACGTCAGTATGATTCTACCCCATCGGCTCAGGGTTTATTTAGTATTACGTTTCTGGTATTTATTTCACTACTTGCGTTGTTCTAAAAGACTTCCTGCTTTTGTACTGATCGGACTGATGACGCGACACTGAGTTGGTCCTACGATGCATTATCGTGTTCACCCTCGGTTATTGGAAGTATGATCTCAGTTTACTGTAGAGTGAATGATGTAGTCAGTTCAAAAACTTTTCGGGTATCACATCGCATGTGAGTAGCTTGTATCAGTTTCCGTAAGATTAATGAAAAAGTAAAAATGTATTTTTTAAGCTCACACTACACACAATAAGTGTAATTAGCGGTAAGTCTTTGAACCAAATGCTGCAAAACAGCGCCACGATGCAGAACGAAAGAGCCAGCAGAGCACCCATTCTGTCTCGTTGAAGTTTGCAGCCTCCCTCTTATGCAGGGAAAAAATTGCTTCCGATGTGTCGTTTTACTAATTTCAGATTCGCTGGTAGATAAGAAGCAGCAGCTCAGCATATTATATGAAGCTGAATGCTTTTACTTGCGTGTTATTTCACATTCGCTTATAATGTATACTGATTTAATTTTTGTTTTGATTATGTGCTGCGCCCCTTACACTTACTATCAACGGATTTAAATAAAGTAGCTTAATGTAAATACCTCAACAGAGAATCCAGAGTGATTTTTCAGTTTTAATATCATAGAAATATTTGCAAGAAATCTAACATTATCCCTGTGTATTACGCGTGCAATATGAGAATACTTAATGCATATTCACCTCAGTCATTTCTGTTAACAAGTTTCTTGCAGTGCCTCACGATTTTCTTTAACAGTAAAATACATTTTTATACGCACCACAGTGAATCAGGTGACAGTCACATTTTGTGGTGTATTACTGCTTGAGTGTTTTCATTGTTCCTTACCATGCGATGAGAAATATGGCAAAGAAAAGATAGTTTGCTAAATATATGGTGTGATTCAGCTGCACGTATCACTTGGTTTTATGCAACCCACAATCTTCAAATACTAAGCGGAAGATTTTCATATTCTCTCACTGGCTAGACACAGATTGTTAGTCCTACACTAAAATTAAACGGATCTTTCTGTAGAAAATTTAATGTAGTTAAATTTTGTGTTGGGATACGTTTTGCTAGCGGCCGTAGTTTTCGAATTATACAAGAAAAACGTTCAAAAGTTATCTTGAAACGCGTTTTTCTTGAATAACTCGTAAATCGTGGCCACCAGCGAAAACGTATCTCAGTTCACAATTTAACTGCATTAAATTTCTTACAAAAAGGCGTGATTCATTTTTCTACAGGACTGATAGTTTGTGCACAGCGAGCGAGAGAATATGAAAATCCAGGGGTTGCGGGCTGCATAAAAACCCAGAGGTAGGGCTGTTGTGAATCCAGCAGTTGTTCAGTCTGAGCACTGTGTCTTTTGTTTCAGATGGAGAGGCCATCAAACTGCCGGACAACTTGGAAAGCCTGCCGAAAGCTGACCACTTTCCCACGCAGAGGCATCGGTGGAACACCAATGAGGTAAGCAGTAACACATGTGTTACTTGACTTAGTGGTGTGCTCTCGCCGCCCTTGTGTTTTGTGACTTCCACAAATTGAACATTAGTATAACGAATCTGTGTGAGTATTAGGAGACAGAGTGCTACCTTCATTAACCCTATTTATTTGACCATCGTGTAGTCTGTTTTTAAGTGGTAGTTTTTTTGTTTTTATTTTGGAGAAACCACGACCCCTAAGTGTTCCGACTGAGAAGTCCTTACGCCATATCGCACTCAACTCTACGTTACAGTTCTAATGGCCTCTGCTGTGTGCGGTTTCATTCACATTTTAGTGCTTTAAGGAACACTAAAAAGTGGAAAATTTGATGCACTTTGTCCAATTTAAACAGGCATACCCCAGTTCTGTGTACACACGTACCGAAAAATTAAGTCTACTCTTCCTCATGGCCCCATAATGTTATTACCCTTTGAAGAGTTATTACCATTTTTTTAACAGCAAGAAACTAACGCAGAGAACAGAAGAGCATAATTTTATGTTTTTGTTTTGACCATTTATTTGCTTTGGATGCTCAAGATGTTCACTCAGATACAGAGGAAGTTACGTTCTAATGAGCGAATTAATGAAATCATATAGAAAGGGTCAACAATATTTCAACGTGGGGTTGTCGCCAATGAACAGCTTCCCTCATTGTACCCGCATGAAACACTACTGATGTTCCCGTATGTCACAGCAAACCGTAATATTCGCGAAAAAGTATTTGTTTTTAGTTATACAAATTAAACTGCTTTAGGGATAATTTCAATTTTTCTCAGCTATAAATTGGCTGTCCCTATACAAATAATACTGTAATTTCACGCGACAGAACTTCGTTTTTCCAAATTCTGTGAGATTATGCTATGATATTTGTAATGTCGGTACCAGTTGCATCATAAAGCGTGGTGTTTTTTGCGAATATTACGGTTTGCGGTGATATACGAGAACATCACTTGTGATTCAAGCGGGTAAAATGAGGGAAATGGTTCATTGGCGACAACTTGGATGTGAGGTACGTACTGTCGGTACAAGAACAGAGTATGCGTATCAAGTCCGAAGTAGTGTTTCCCTTAACGAAGCTGGTTCATGCGACATTGGTTATCACCTCTCCCCCACCGCTACTAATATTTTGCTGCTTACTGGTAACATTATTAGAAAAATTATATCTGTTAAGAAAAGCTCCCTTAGGTATTCGCAGAGCAACAGCTACATAATGTGACCGAGAATCAGCGTGCTGGTTGGGCAGGGAGGAAGCATCACCACAACGCTTCCAACAATAGCGAAACTTTTTCTATAGTCCTAATGTAACACCAAGGACTGTCAGAGAACATGAGTGGGCATACCTCTAAAGCACTACAGTTGACTGGTTCAATCAACGATGAATAAATTGCGTAATGGTGGTGTGGAAGTTTCGGGGTTTATTTTCTTTCTATCCTATTTCTAATCTTCCGTTTAATGGTTAAGCTAGATTGGCTGTATCGTAGAAGAGACACATAATTGCTTCACAGAAGTACTAGCTTGAGAAAAGTTGAAGAATTTGGAATACTTGGAATCTAGTAAGATCAGAGCAATAGACAATCTTACAAAAACGGGCCATCTTGTCTAAGGTGTGAGGCATGTACGAATGATTACGGTCAGTGGTCAGTGCCTCTAATGTGGTACAGCTCAGCTATAATATTATTCACGTCCTCAACTGTTTCAGTTACAGATTACAAAACTCTGCTTTTGTTTTGGTTGCTGGAGTGAATTCTTTGGTCTGCGTAGTCCTGTAATGTCTCAGTACCGCTCGAATTGTCAGTTGCTTGTACTGGGGAGGAAGAATCGATCTTCCTAACGTGTCTGTCGCTATTATCGGCGTTTCATTCGTGACGCAATGAATTTTTGTAAATTTTTAAGTTGTTTCCCCTATTGAACGAGAAGCGGTGGAATAGCGTCTCTGTCGTTACTTCGTCTTCTGGTCAGGTGCTAAATGTACTTTGTTTATCAGTGACTTGCCCTATCAGCAGTTGACGCTGCAGTCTGTTGTAGCGTAATCCATTCGTAAACTACACTGGCATGGTGCGTGTTTTAAAACCGATGAAGCCCGTCACTGTTTAGTGGTACTGGTTTGTAAGCTGTCCTGTTTCGGTAACAGCATGTGGATTACGTGAATTATCGGGAAATCCATTGGACATCGGTTAATCGGTGCAAAAACACCGAAAACGCATTAATTTCACATTTCTCGTAATACTTGTTAATCATTTGACCTCTCTGTGTTTTCCGCTTTGGCCTAACGAGGAAGTATTGGAACCTCGTTCAATCAGCAGATTGTTTTATCATTGTTCATAATGCCGAATTTCACGTTATTATACACAGAGCGCGGGGCCGCGCCGCTTATTTACGGCGAGGGAGAAATAATTACCACTGAGTGCTTAAAGTGCATAGGTTAGTAGGTCTCTTGTTACGTCACTCGTTAAAACTGTCATAAATTATTATAGAAATGTTATGCTGTTATACGCATAGCCCCATTGTAGAATCTGTCCTGAATTCCTGTGGTCATTTATACAGCAAGTCTGTGGAACACTTGAGGTTCCATAAGTTCTTGTGATTGTTTGCCTCATGTGCAACTGGTCCATAAAGATAAATTCAACGATATGATTTTATATTAAATAGATAGTGTGAGTTAGTCTATATTCCTATCAAAGTTACGTGGAAAGTTCGTGAACTTAATATTCATGGTCGAACAACTGTGCATAAGACGCACTTCGTATTCATAAAACTGGGAGCTGCTTCACCATCCAGAAGAAAAAGGATATCAGACAATTTCTTTTCTGTACGTAACACATGAGTGTTACTCGCTTCCATAGCAAGATCGCTATCTCACGCTTGTGCGACAGTGCTCAAATTGAAGGTTGTCGGTTTTAATCCTTGTGAAGGAAAAATTTCGTCTCCAGTATTTGGCGGAGAGGGAGACACACAGTTTGTCCATCGGATGAGGCCCTTAACCTCGGCGGCCTTAACGAAACACTAACTATTTCTCAAGGAAAAGAACCATAATGCACGAAGAAAGAAAATCTTTCCAATTAAGCGGATCTGGGTCTACCTTTCTGGTAGAATGTACTTGTGAACAACCCCATACGATCTTACGTTACCGATGTACAATGTACGTTTCGTGATAAAGAACAGTCGTTCGTATTCCGTGGTTTCAGTGGGTAATGATCTTGAGAGTATCTGAACCATAACGAATATATGAGGGATTGAAGGAACTGAAACCTACAATGATGACTAACCTACCTACATTGTACATGACTACTCTTCAATTAACACTCAAGTGTTTGGCAGAAGGATTTTAGTACCAATTTCAGACTATTTCTCGACCGTTCCACTTTCGTACTGTACGAGGGTAAAGTGAACACCCAAATCTTTTCATGCAAGATCTGATTTCCTTTATTTTATTACTGCGGTAGTGTCTCCCTGTGAAGGTGGTAATCAACAAAATATTTTGTCTTCCGGGGAGAAAAAAATGGTTCAAATGGCTCTGAGCATTATGGGACTTAACTTCTGAGGTCATCACTCCCCTAAAACTTAGAATTACTTAAACCTAACTAACCTAAGGACATCAAACACACCCATGCCCGAGGCAGGATTCGAACCTGCGACCGTAGCGGTCGCACGGTTCCAGACTGTAGGGCCTAGAACCTCTCGGCCACACCGGCCGGCTCCGGGGAGAAAGTTGGTAGAAAAAAAAACCTCGTGAAAAGATCTCTCGGTCACGAAAACGCCTTTGTGTGAACGATTGCCGCCCTGGTCGCTTATCATATTGATGACATTATGTGCCCTGTTTTGCAATCATACAAAACGAGCTGCCCTGCTCTGAACTTTTTCGATGTCCTTCTTCTATCTGGTGCGGATCCCATACGACGCAGCAGTATTCCAGAAGATGACGAAAAGTGCAGTGTAGGCAGTATCTGTGTAAGGTCTGTTGCGTCTTGTAAGTGTTCTAACAATAAAACGCAGTCTTCGGTTCGCGTTCCCCACAACGTTATCTATGTAATCGTTTAATTTAAGCTACTGGTAACTGTGATCCGTAGATATTAGTTGAATTGACAACGTTGAGATTTTTGTGATTTATCGTGTAACCGTAATTTAATGAATTTCATTTAGTACTCGTGTGGGTGACGTTAGACTTTTGGCACCATACAGGTACTTTCTAAGATGGCTGTTCATATTGTCTCTTACATCGTTTACATAGATTAGGAACAGCGGAGAGGCTATAATACTTTCTTGGAGATGCAAGATATAACTTCTGTTCTACTACTAACTGTGACCTTTCTGACAGGAAAACACGAATCTAGTCGCACAATTGAGATGAGAACCCAGAGGCACACTGTTTGATTAGAAGGCGCTCGTGAGGAGTGTTGTCAAAAGCTTTCAGGAAATCAAAAAATATGGAATCAGTTGGAGATCTCATGTCGATGCCATTCATTACATCTTGCGAATAAAGAACCAGTCGTGTTTCACAAGAACGATAATTTCTGAATCCGTGGTGGCTCTATGCCAATAGATTGTTTCCTTCCAGGAATTTATAGTGTTCGAGCACAGTGTATATTCCAGAATCCTACTGAAAATCGATGTTACTTATATTGGTGTGCAGTGGAGTAGAGTATATTACTTGTATTCCCTTTCGTAAGCATTAGTACGTTCTGTGCAACTTTCCAGGCTTCAGATACGGATCTTTCGTTTTAAGAGCTGCTGTTTATGATCGTATGAGTGGAGCTATTTCACGAGAATAGTCTGAAAGGAGTGTAATTGATATACAAAATGGTGCGGAAAATTAGCCTTTATTAAGTGATGTAAGCTGCCTCGCTACACCGAGGGTATATACTTCTAAGTTACTCGTGTTGGCATCTGTTGCTGATTGTAATTCTTTAATATTTACTGCGTCTTCTTTGATAAAATGTTTTCGAAAAACCGTATTTAGAATCTCTGCTTTAGTGGCGCTGTCTTTGGTAACATTATCATTGCAGCCGCGTAGGTATTGATTGTTTCGGTTCATGTTCTACAGGAGAGTTTTCGCCGCTTAATCGAAGAAAAGTTACGAGGCTATATACTATAACGTGTACGTAGGGTCATACCGTTCAGCCGGCCGGGGTAGCCGAGCTGTTCTAGGCGCTACAATCTGGAACCGCGCGACCGCTGCGGTCGCAGGTTCGAATCCTGCCTCGGGCATAGATGTGTGTTATATCCTTAGGTTGGTTAGGTTTAAGTAGTTCTAAGTTCTGTGGGACTGATGACCTCAGAAGTTAAGTACCATAGTGCTCAAAGCCATTTGAACCATTTTTCATACAGTTCCCAACTGTAGCCCCCAGGATGGCATAATTCTGTGAGCAAACCTCACCTTTATTCCGAAGTGTGCCAAGATTATTTGGTCACCTGGTGTTGTGTCCACCCCCACTAACTGAGTGGTCAGCGCTACAGGATGTCAGTCCTAAGGGCCCGGGTTCGATTCCCGGCTGGGTCGGAGATTTTCTCCGCTGGGACTGGGTGTTGTGTTGTCCTAATCATCATCATTTCATCCCCATCGACGCGCAAGTCGCCGAAGTGGCGTCAAATAGAAAGACTTGCACCAGGCGACCGGTCTACCCGACGGGAGGCCCTAGTCACACGACATTTATTTTATTACCTGGTGTAGTGAGGTAGGAAGGTGAGCTCTCTGAATGAGTGCCGAGTCCTGTGTTTCGTACGGTCGGGCGGGGGCTTCCGGAGGTCCGCCAACTCCAGACGACCTTCCTCTATCGACCAGAGGCTCGGGGCGTGGGCGCCCGTCGGTCGTCGCGGCAGCGCGTGGTTTGTGTTTAAAGCGCTCCAGGTGAGGATTTCCTTCCGCGGCAGGCGGCGGCGGCGGCGGCGGCGGCGGCGGAGGGAGACGAATTGCAGGCGGCAGATAAGGCGGTCGCGCCGCATTTGTTACCCGCGCTGCGCCGCGCCCCGTCGTCCTGGCGCCGCGGCGTGCCGTGGCGCCGCTATAGGAAAACGATACTCCTTGCTGAGCCGTTGTCTCAGCACGACACAACGGCCGGGCCGTTTCGGCGGAATTAAAGGTGGTGTCGCCACCGTCACTGCACGCTGTCACCGCCTCCGCCCACGCAAATTGAAAACGTCAGTAGATGATGATGGCACGCTCGTCATAATTGATGCAAATCCTGTGCGGGGAATCGTCGTATCCACAGCCAAGAGCTGTAGAGCAATAGTAACAAACGGAGAATAACAATAAGTCTTACATGGGAAAAACCGACCACTTAAAACCGATACCACCATTTAAATTCTCAACAACCGGTATTATAACTTATTTCATACTAATAACACAGTAAAAACAAAGCCGAAATAGTAATTAGCCTTAGAAGCAATGCTAAAATATTTCGTAAAAAAGGATTAATTCTTATTTTTAAAATTTCCGTTGGTTCAAATATTGCGTTATTATAGAAAATGAGAAAAGCGATCAGTGCTATTTTAATAACAATACGGACAGAAACTAGTAACAAACACATGGTATAAGAATTTGTACAGCATTGCTGAGACAATAATGTCCCTGTTGCCGTGTGTCGTGGCTCGAAGTACACGTGTAGGTGCAGTGTGCAAGACTCGCCCCCACCTGGTCTGTGCAGTGGTTTCTCGCTTTCGTCGCCGGACATCTGTCTTAATGAGGACCGAGCGAGGTAGCGCAGTGGTTAGACACTGGACTCGCATTCGGGAGGACGACGGTTCAATCCCGCGTCCGGCCATCCTGATTTAGGTTTTCCGTGATTTCCCTAAATCGCTCCAGGCAAATGCCGGAATGGTTCCTTTCAAAGGGCACGGCCGACTTCCTTCCCCGTCCTTCCCTAATCTAATGAGACCAATGACCTCGCTGTCTGGTCTCCTTCCCCAAAACAACCCAACCCCCACCCCCCGTCTCAATGAGGGATATTTGTACGAAGTGACGTAACAGTGCAGTACAATGCTTCATTTGCTTTAAAAGATTAAAGACTTCTTCATCGTTTCCATAAAGTAATAAAAGAGGACGGAAGTTATGGTAACAGTAGTAAATTCAAACCTTAACAACAAGTCGCTGGTAGTATACAATAAAAATAGAAAGTAGCTGACCTGCTGCTGTCTCTACATCAGTGGTTCCCAACCTTGTGGTAATTACCACCTGAGGGGTGTAATGAATTTTTCTGAGGGGTAAAAACTAAACGATTCGATTGTTGCATTACTATTATCATTGTTTTGAAAAACTCTGATACTGATTATATAACTTATTAATAACTACTATTTCTCAAAAAAATGGCTCTGAGCACTATGGGACTTAACATCTGAGGTCATCAGTCCCCTAGAACTTAGAACTACTTAAACCTAACTAACCTAAGGACATCACACACATCCATGCCCGCGGCAGAATTCGAACCTGCGAACGTGGCGGTCGTGCGGTTCCAGACTGAAGCGCCTACAACAGCTCGGCCACCGCGGCCGGCACTATTTCTCAACTGGTAGCATTAATGCGATGGAGGTTACAGGTTCCTTACATAGTCCACCCACTGCACACAAATGTTGTGCCTTGTCCCCTACAGCGCTGGTAATAAAAGTGAGATATATGCATAACAGACGCTAAATATCTCAAGAAAATGTCTTCTCCAAGCTGTAAATGGTACCTGAGGTAGTCCAGAAGTTATTTCATTACTCGCTTCGAAACGAATAAATGAAGTAATTGATTGCACGACACAGCAGTTACCACATGACGGTTACTATAGTGTTGTACACAGTATTATTATTATTATTATTGTAAATGTCACTAGTACTGGCTGTGGTCAGACACACGGCATTAACAGCGTAGAGCTCTGGAATCTTCCAATTCCTGCCAGTTCAGAAGTATGGAGTGGAACAATCAAGTGTTTTACGAACGACAAGTATAGTGCACACATTTCAACTTGGTTTATTTTAAATAATGTTGCAGTGTGCAGGTTAAGCAATTGCCACAATAGAGACGAGTAATGCAGGGGAAGTATGTTTTGTAACCCACTGTCGATAGTTAGCTTTCTTATCTGAGAAGCAGTTGTATCACTGAAGATACACCACGAATTCCTTCCTTCATCATTCATTCTAACACACACACACACACACACACACACACACACACACACACACAGACACACACACACACACACACACACACACACAAACTAAATATCATTCATCTTTCATCATTTAAAAAATAAAAGTGTTCCATGAATAGTCCTTCATTCTGCAGTTTAGTTGGGTGCGAAAGTTGGTGATAATCTGGGGAGGTGGGGGGGGCGGCTCCCGACGATGGGGGGAGGGAGGGGGAATGGCGGAGGTACTAGCTAATGTCTAATTGCACTCAGGGATAAAGGTTTAAGAAAGGCTGGGAACCACTGGTGTACATGATATGTCTTTATCTCCTTTTAGCCCTTGAAAACGAAACAAATTAACACGAAGAACAGAATTCTACAACCTCAGTCTTCACCATTTACCTCTGATTATTGGTAATGGCCAAATAGTGGTATGATCCACGATTACAACGTGATTTTTGAGCAGAGTTTCAGAAAACTAGAGTCAGTAGGAGAATACTGATAATTTTTTTGTAGTAGTCAAGCACTTGTCACTTTCCGGGAAAAGCACCAATCCGTGAACGGGCTAAGTTGTCTCCCATCTCCCTGTTTAATTTATACTTTTGACCCGACCTATCTTAAAACTGAGGGAGTCAAAATTTTTCAATCTTTGCAGCATTTCTATGTTTATTACAGGAGATGAGAGGAATAAAATACCGAAAATCCGTTATTTCAGAAACAGATTGTTTTGAACAGTTTTAACACTCATGTTAAACAGCCGTGAAAAACAAACAATAAACAGAGCACCGGCTGTTTCAGCGATAAACGCCATCTCCATAGGACAGCCAACCAGGTTCCAGCATGTCGGGCGGCCAAGTATAGCGAGCTATACGCTGTGAACACAAGAGTCATTCAAGGACAATACAGAGTACTACTGATAGTTACAGCTTCAAGTGTACTCAGTACACATGTCGACGATAAGAGTGAGGCCAGCATTTGCTGGCGAGATAGAGAGCGTGGGACGAGAGGGATAAAGTGAGAGGGGCTTTGCTAGACACATCGATATGTCATGAAAAGCCATTGGCAAGCTTGGGACGTAGTGTTTGACCATTAGGTAGAAACGCTTCTCTCTCACTCCACCCAACCTCTGGGAAACTACTGAAGAACAGTGAACAGTAATAGTCAGTGAGGTGTCCTGCTTGACAGTCACGTTCTTTAAATGGGAGTCTCTGGAGGGAAGGCGACAATCTTTTCGAGAAGCACTAGTGAGAAAATTTAGGGAACCGGCATTTGAAGCTGACTGAGAACGATTCTGCTGCGCGTAAGGACCACGAAGATAAGACATACGGAGGCATATAGATAGTCCTTTTTTTCGCTCTGTTTGCGAGTGAACAGGAAAAGAAACGCGCCGTACAGTGGATTGCGGAGTATCTATGTGGACGTAGACGTAGATGTAGAGAGGTCTTAGGCGCCACAACGTGTCAGCGACAATCGGAGGCGTAGAGGAAAGCCGTACAAAACTCTGAGGCAGGACGCTCCGAGAAACTGAAGTCAGAGAAGTCGAGTGAAGTCAGGGGGACAGAGAGAACCAGGAGAGCAGCCAGGCAGGGCTAAGTAGAATCAACTGTAGTAGTATCAGCAGAGTTAACCAAATCATAGGCGAGTAGCTGGGGAACTCTCTGTGTATCGTATAGTGGGTGCGGGCTTAGTTAATACTGAGAGTCTCATCTCAGAGCAGACAGAAGGCTGCTAGCCAGTCACCGTCTCTGTCCGTGAGTACTACTCCTTCAAGCAAAGTGGGGCAAGAGTTGAAACTGTTTTCTGAAGAAATTTAGAAGTCCCAAAACACTTCTAGTTCAGTCACTCTCCAATCCTTACGTTTTGCAATAAGGGATCTTACATTATATCCAGGTCAAGACTCCCTCTCACATAGGCCAACCGGCTAATCCCCATCTCACGAACCCTGGCGCCCAATCTCAGGCAATAATTACGCCTGGGACGCGTCTTTATAATGGTCCCCACGGAGAGCAGAACCATAGTTTTGATTACGTTGTCTACTTAGTGTTTTCTTCGCCATTAGTGACTTCCGCTGCTGAATACAGTAATCCCTCTAACACGTCATAACTTATTGATCAGTTAGTAAACAGTTCTGATCAGTTAGTAAACATGTTTTTTCCCATTATTGCATTAATTACGAGAAGCTTGTTCTAGAAAATCTTAGGTATAATGTACAGGATGTCCAGAAAAATGGTTCCAGTATTTGCAGAGGATGTAGTACGCATCAACGGAAATACGTAAGTTCCTGTAAACATTGGTCGTAAACCTCATATTATCGGAGTTATGTCCTGCGTGTGTACGAGGAGTGTATCTTGCATATCTAGCACTTTGGCTCGAGACAAATGAGGAAACAGCGTATATACTACACATTTATGTAGCGCAACATGTTTGCATTGGTATCAACCACAAGAACACAAACAGTATTCCACAGCCCACTGCAGTATGTATTGTATCGGTCAAGTATGTTATTGTCACTGGTGTATTAGTCGACCACAGCGGGCAGTGAGGACCCGTCGGTCGCCTTATCGCGAGTCAGCGTGTAATCGGCGTTTACAGTAGGTGCACAACCGATGTGAAAGCATTGGCAGTGTTTTCCTTAGGCACCACTGTACTTGTTTGTCGTCACATCACCTCGTGTTTCCGATAACGGCTAAGTGCAACAAGTAGTACTCACAGTGTTCTTATGGCGCATTGTTCGTTGTGACACAGCAGTGCGTTACTGTAATTTGTTCCCGTGTCCGTCACTGGACGGATATGGTATTCAGCTACGGGCAAGAAGATGGAAGCAGCCTACGGGCTTGTAAAATATATGTTGCCAAATATCCACGACGCCGTACACCATCCGTAAAAATATTTAGTACGTTGTTCCACCAACTTTCGGAAGCAGGGTACCTCGCACCACGAACACGGGATTGTAGCAGATCTCGGAGAACTCGCACACCTGATACGGAGCAGCGGGTATTAGATCAATACAACAAGAATTATCAAACACTGGAATGAGCGTCCGAAGTGTAGCTGCAGCGGAAGGTGATGCTACGTCTGTTGTTTGGACTTTTCTCCATCCACAGTTGACCTATCCCTCCCATGCGAATCGAGTCCAAGCTCTGCTGCCAGATTGCAATTCTGCCAACGGTTTCTCCAAACGTCTGCTCATAAAAAGCATTTCACGGCGAAGGTGTTTTCTGATGAGGCGGTATCCACGAGAGAAAAAAAAATGGTTCAAATGGCTCTGAGCACTATGGGACTTAACATCTGAGGTCATCAGTCCCCTGGATTTAGAACTACTTAAACCTAACTAACCGCCGGCCGGGATGGCCGAGCGGTTCTAGGCGCTACAGTCTGGAACCGCGGCCCATACGTTCGCAGGTTCGAATCCTGCCTCGGGCATGGATGTGTGTGATGTCCGTAGGTTAGTTAGGTTTAAGTAGTTCTAAGTTCTAGGGGACTGATGACCGCAGAAGTTAAGTCCCATAGTGCTCAGAGCCAGCCTAACTAACCTAAGAACATCACACACATCCATGCCCGAGGCAGGATTTGATCCCGCGACCGTAGCAGTCGCGCGGTTCTAGACTTAAGCGCCTAGAACCGCTTGGCCACACCGGCCGGCTTTTCACGAGAGACGGTATCATAAATTAACATAATACGCACGTATGGGCCGATGCCAATCCGCATGCATTTGAAGAAAGACGACACCAGTCCACATTTAGTGTCAAAGTTTGGGCAGCTTTCACGGGGACAGATTGCTAGGTCTCCACTTTCTACCCAACACAGTGAATGGTGCAAGGTACCGTAACTTCCATCGGAACCAATTGCCTGTGATACTGGAGAATGTGCCATTTTATGAACGACTGCAAATGTGATACATACATGATCGTGCACCGGCGCATTTTTGACTTAGGGCGAGGCGACACCTAACATGAGTCTTTCAGGATTGGTCGGGGAGGCCAATACCTAGTCCCGCAGGTTCTCCTGACATTAACCCTATGAATTTTTTACTTTGGGGACATGTAAAGAGCTTGATGTTTGCGGTCCCCGTAAATGATGTGGATACAGTACGAGAAAGCGTATTCAGTGCCTGCGACGCAATCCGACAACAACCAGGGGTGTCTCAAAGAATGCTTGATTCCATGAGTCGTAGAGGCTACACTGCAATGGATGGCCGTCATATCGAGCATATGTTGTGAAGAGTAGCGCAGACACTGTGATCATTTGCAGTAATGGTAGCAGACCACAACTCTGAAAATATGAGGTTGATAGGAACTTGATCCTTCCGTTGTTGTGTACTACATCCTCTGTGAATAATGAGACCTTTCTTCCGGAAACCCTCTAGAATCCATTTAGAAATAATTGTGACATAAAAAGCGGAAACTATAGTGGCAGTAGAGGAAAAGACTGGTTATTTCCATTCATGAAAAGTAGAACAACGAAGACAAATTACAGACGCGTAGGTTTAAATTGTGTAGTAGTGGACATGAGAGAGAGTGTGACAGAGAAAGGTAAACGTAATGGAAGATGAGTAACGAAGAACAAAAAAAACAAAACAAAGCAAAAGAAAAAGATGTGGCCGACGGAGAAATTAAAGGATGATGAAGGGTAACAGTAAGAAAGGTGTATTATGAGGCTTAAATACTGTAGGGCACTGAACTGTGCACAAGCGCAGGGTAGCATTTTACGGAGGCGGAGAGCAGCAGCATGCAATGATGTGAGGCATGTGTTACGATTGTAATGAGTTCACATGTACTTAAATCTCTAATGCGAGGTACTACGGTGCATGAGGGAAGAGGAGCCGAAGAAATAGCCTGTTGCTGCCCTTACTGTGTGCTGAACGTGTAAATTTCTCACATGAAGGAGAATTCGCCTGTGATTTAGAATGCTGTGCCTTTAGTTCGGTCTATTCTTTCGCGTTACGAGTTCGGTATGCCTGTAGAGTTCTACAAAACGCACGTGGGGCTATGCAGTCTAAACAGCGCTTCCCCGTACTCGACGCTGCCCACCTGGCCATCTACCTCTGGTCACGGCGCTGTAAATCACGGCTAGCCTCGTTTTTTCATTGCTAAATCCAATTAAACCCATTCTCTAAAGCTGACCCGTGTTCCCGAGTGCTGCAATTTATATGCAAATTCGGCGGCGATGTTTGTATTTTTGTTGTTGCCGGTGGTGTTTGCTTCCTTGGCAAAGCTCTCGTGTACTGTTATTCTTGTTTAAATGTCGCACCGCCTTTTCAGTTGAGTTGATCCGAGTCTTTGTTGCAGTAGTCACGCCTTTACTGTATTACCGCACCCCTCTCGCACCCTGAGGATGACAGGGCATTCTATTATGACTGCTGCGCAAGTGTTTGCAAGCTTGCGGGAGTATTCGCCAGCCAGTGGACGTATTATGCCGACGCTGCGTTTTATTGTGCGTTGAATTGTATACGTATGCACATTAAATCTAAGAGGGGGTTCCATACTTCTTATACCGCCAAACCCTATGAAACTACATAGGAGTACACACATCCTAGAAAACCTCACGCTGACGTTAGAAACCTTTGCGGCGTTTCCAATATGGAACGCGTTTTAAATGTTGTTTTTTTCTGTGAACACCAACTTAAGCTTTGATGCACTTAGATTAGAAATTTCAGTTATTTACTCAGTATCTCATCAATTTGTATTTAATGAGTACCACTAAGTTACATAGGGTGAACCAGGACTCCACTGACAATCTTTCAAAGGTGTCAGTATCGACCAAAACAAGAAAAAAACTCCAGTAAACATGGTGTCTAATATATATACCTTAAGTGCTATGAACACTTTCTCATGATCGATACTGTGAATCACATCTCATCTAATACAAGCTCTCTGCTTTCCGTATTTTGGGAGCATGTGATAGGACCAGAATAATAAAAAATATCCAGTAAACTCTAAAAACGCGTACCTTAAGAGCTACGAACACTTGGTCCGTAGAACAGATGTGTTTCACAGTAGCCGTCATGTGTGAGAGATTCCTGCCCTATGAACGTTCCTTGTAACGACTTCAAGTCGACCGAGGACCTTAGTATCTCAGCACGTCAGACTGAGCGGTTGACCTTTCACTGTATTTCCTGTTCCTCTGTCAAAAAAATGTTCAGATGTGTGTGAAATCTTATGGGACTTAACTGCTAAGGTCATCAGTCCCTACGCTTACACACTACTTAACCTAAATTATCCTAAGGACAAGCACACACACACCCATGCCCGAGGGAGGACTCGAACCTCCGCCGGGATCACCCGCACAGTCCATGACTGCAGCGCCCGAGACCGCTCGGCTAATCCCGCGCGGCTGTTCCTGTGTCAGCTGCTTTCGCTTATGAAGCCGATCAGTTGTATGTGTGGTCGCTCGTTTGCGTGTCTCAGTTTCATCTGAAGTTACTTTCAGACGACTCTACTAGGATCATATGCCGTTTATTGGCAGTATTGTGCTAGTAACATCTGGTTACGATGACGACGCGTGCAGCAGAATTCGCTCGTTATTAGTCGAAAAAGAAGAGTTGTCTCGCATTATCAAAAAAAATCAAATTTTTCTATACTTTCTTTGTAATCGTTCACTATACTTTTGCTGTCATAATGCTTTGGTAACACTGAATAAATATTTACACTTTGAAATGTTAATTCTGACTGAAGCGTCAGTTACGTAAATGCTTCTGAAACTAGACTCAGGAAGCTACTTTAATTTACTTTATATAACTAGAAATGCAAATATGTACGGTGACAAGGACACTTCCTGTGGCAATAATTAGACGCACGTCACACGCAGAGTCAATTTTTCTGGTTGTTGTTACGCATAAAACATATTGTACACTAGCATCTATACTGTTGTGATTCTAATATCCACGACGTCGTCATAAGGGAGGTTATAATTAAATTTTCGCTACTTGAGCCAGCCTAGGCGGAAATCTATCTATCGTAGCGGTAACGAACTTACAGGAATTATGTTCAGACTGTGCGCTGCAGGATTTTTGTTGTTGGTAGTGTTAAGTGTCAGGACTTACCGTTAAGCGGCGGTACTGGTACGACGTAGGAAGCAACTCTGTCCCCCAGGACCAAAGACATGCAGAGAGAACGGCACACTTGACTCTGTTCTGCTTCGCCAAGGTGTGATCCCTGCTTTACGGGAGAGAGGTGCTTTGGACTCGACTGTTTTGATGCGTTATGGAGCTGCGTCTCATATTACTCCGTAACACTTTAGGAGAAAACCGAATCATTGGCCAATCGTTCCAAACTGCGTGGCCACAAAGATCATCAGATTTGACGCTGTGTGGGTGACCTGAAGGGCAGGATTTACCGCCGGGACACTAAAACACGTTGGAGTTCGAGGATGAGCATAGCGAAGCAAGTAGCCAACATCCCACCTGAGATGTTTCGCGCAACAGTAAAGAAATCTCTCGTGCGGTTTCAGGCGTCGTGGATGCAGATGGTCCTAACACTGAACGACGTTTGTAACCTGGAATGCAAACATGGTTCTCAGGTCAACACGATAAAGCGTCTAAATAACTAATCCTTCATCCCTCTACATATTTTAATTACCTCTTATTTTCCTGTTAGTAGCGAGAATTTACGTTCGTATTTTTCCTGCTAACAAGTTTCCGGCTGCAATACGAAAAACAAAATCATATGTGTGTTAGTGTGTAAGCTTGGTACACAGTATAATTTAATGCAGAAATCTTTGATCTGCTTATCTACACTCAGCAAATAAATAGCGGCTGAATATGTTTAACAGACGTATGCAAGGGCCATGACCAGAATGTATAAGTTTTACTGAAATTAAAAAAAAATGTGTTTAGTCAATAAAAAGTGTACAAGAGTAATAACGATTCTACTTGGACTTCTAAAGGCTTGCCATTACCTACCAAAAATAAAAATTGAGTTGCCTGGTCTATGACAGGCTCACGGACTATGATGTCATTTAGTACGTATACATACATTACAGCAGAGGTGAAGGAATATTTTTACGTTCTTGAGAAAAGATATTTGAGTAATTTGAATTAATCTAGTGTTTATCAACTGCAGATGGTAATACGACGGTATGTCGATCGGGCGCTATAGGTATATTGATTAAAAGATTCTAGTGGCTCTATTGATTAGCAGTAGACGTACTGGAGTCCTCTTGGACCCGCCGAGGTAGCCGAGAGCGCTAATGCGATGCTTCCTGGACGCGGGTAGGCGCGCCGGCCCCGGATCGAATCCGTACGGCAGATTAACGACGTGGGCCGGTATGCTGGCCAGCCTGGATGAGGTTTTTAGGCGGTCTTCCACATCCCGTTAGGTGAATACCGGGCTGGTCCCCAAGTTCCGCCTCAGTTACACGACTCACAGACATTTGAAAACGTTCGCACTACTTCATGACTTAAACTAGACAGCTGGGGTACACTACTTCCGTCCCGAGGGGTTCAGGGTGGCGGCAGGAAGGGCATCCGGCCACCCTCTGCAATTAACACTGCCAAATCCGCCATAACACAGCCGACCCTTCGTTGAAGCGGGACAAAGGTCCGAGAAAGAAAGAGAGAAAGAAAGAAAGTACTCGAGTCCTCTTGCTGTGAAGGGTTAGGCAACCTCTTGAGAGCCACGACCTGGCTCTGCGACTCGAAACATTTGTTCCATTATGCCCTGGTCTCGCCATCTCTCATTGTCCTGCTACGTCTACTGGACTAAAGTAAAGAACAATACCATTTCATAGACTTATTTCATAGACTTATTCCATAGACTTATTTTCACTCCCTACGAACACATTACCATAAAACGTCATTGAACTTCACTAATACATTAACATAACTAGATAGTACCCAAACTTCGTTGATATACAATCAATTCACATATTTTTTAAGGTACACGTGCTTTGTTGTGGAACAATGTGTATGATTGGTAAGGAAGAACACACTCCATACACCGCCATCGCACTGTAGACACTTCTATTGTTCCAAGATGACCAGTTTCAAAAGTATTATGCTGCAATCATCTGATCTAATGGTACTTGTTATGAATTGTCGTGTTACATTAGGTGAATTGAATTTTCTCGTTTTGAGACTACTGAAGGGCGATCTGTTGTAATTGCTAAAAACCATTCAACAGCGAAGATCGCATAAATATTTCTTTATTTAAGACAACAAGTTTCAACAGATTTTGCTGTCATCTTCAGATCTTCAAAATTTTCTTGGTGTAAAACGTGTTCATTTTACACTGAACCTCACGCCAAGATGTCAAGTGGATAAAAATCAGCACATTATAAAAGGTTTGTCATCATTAAAAACATAAAGCACCTTGTGCAAACTGCCATGTTCATATACATAGTTGCTCACAGATGCTTATTACATCATACAAGCCGGCCGGAGTGACCGAGCGGTTCTAGGCGCTACAGTCTGGAACTGCGCGACCGCTACGGTCGCAGGTTCGAATCCTGCCTCGGGCATGGATATGTGTGATGTCCTTAGGTTAGATAGGTTTAGGTAGTTCTAAGTTCTAGGGGAATGATGACCTCAGCAGTTAAGTCCCATAGTGCTGAGAGCCATTTTACATCATACAAACAGGGTACATAATAGCATATCTGTTGACATGTGCTGGACATATTCTAAATAGTCCAACACAGAAATTACTCCATACGTATACCCCAGTGCGCATTTTACCAACCCAGTTTTATCAAGATATGTAAACGTGTGGAGTGCATTTTACTCTTTGAATTCATGTAACGTAACGTAACAATTTTATATTAATTTCCAGAAGATCAGATGATGGCACCATAAGACCGTTGAAACTGGTCACCCTGAAAGAATAGAAGTCTCTACTCTGCGATCGTGGCGTAGGAAGTGTGTTCCTCATTTACAATCAATTCAGTTTGTCGTTTTACTTATTATTGTAACTTCACCTGATACAGCACTTAGATTCCAGGCGAAAAGTTAATGTTAAAATAAATAAATAAAAATAAATGACGTAGTTCACTTACTAGGCTAAATGGATAAATGGATAAATCGCCTGACATTGTTTTCCGTAACTGTGTTCCCGAAATATGACACAGTGCTTCCTAGCTTCGTATGCGAAGATCTTCTATATTCTCAGGACAACCATAGTCCCTGAAAATTAAACACTGCTTCAGTGGTATTTGGCTGATATTAGAGAGTAAAGTCTTGTGACTACTGTATTGCTAAAGGGAGGATCTTGTATACAACATTATCGCCGTATAAGCGCTCTTTATGAAAGCTAAGCTGATGATTACACCACTCCTATTATACCAACTGCTTGTGAGATGTTTTAAAAATATCGGAATTCTGGAAGGATAAAAAATCGTCGAAATTCTTTCCTTAGTAATACTTCGATCGATTCGCAGTGTAGAGCATTGGACACGCCACCAATTTTAGAAGAATTTTCTGCGTCGCGTGTTTGAGGGCAGCGCACAGGTGGTGTATTTTCATCAGTCACCCACACCTGGAAAAACTGACTTATCGGTGCTATTCTGTCTTCAAGAAGAACGAAAGAACTCGGGTTGAAGTCTGAACAGTAGTAAGCGTTAAGATGCGTAGTTGTAGCCGGATATAACAAACATTTGTAATAGATCCGGTGCGTTGTCGTGAAGCTAGACTTCTCGCTTTCCCAAGCTAACCCTGCGGCACTAAAATGCCATAGACAGCTATGAACCTCATTTCGTATGCAAGCCTCATTAAGAGATAGCTATGGTAAGGAGCACGGGCGTTAGCAATCATTTATCCAAGAAGAGGAAAGATTGTAAGTTTGCCATTTTATGTACAACTGATTACGAACTTAATTTGACAGGAAGTACGTAAAACATTACTGTACCTCAGACGTTTCATTGTTGTTAATTCAGTATGTTTTTGGAGATAAAAGCCCTAGGAGACCTAGAAGGTAAGCATATTTCAGTAGTATGTCAAAATTATATTGACATTTGCAACACGAATCTCGCTGCCACCTATTTGATTTAACAATCTAAAATTACATCGTCATTTTATTACACCCATTGTGCACAATATGTTAAAAAATAAAGGTAAAAAATATTTGCAAAAGATATTTTTGTTTATATACCATCAATATTAGATTGTTAGTAAAAGTTAAATATCTGAAATAAAGAAAAGAAGCACATCTATTTAAAAATCCTGTTCGATACCATGTAAAATAACGAACAAAAAAATTTTATTGACCGATACTCTTCAAATTGGAGAAGCAGGAAAAAGTCTTATAAAATGCTTGTTCAACTTTGATGCCGTATACAACACTTTTTTTGCTTAAAAGAGATCACATCAAGGTAATGGCTTTATTATTATATTTTCGTGACTTTGGTTTCTCAATTTTAAATGGTTTCATAAAAGTTGACGTACTCTTAACAAATGAGGACTAAAGTAAGATGGTCTTTGGACCACAGTTCCACAGATTATTGAGAAGTCATGTCAGCCGAACAGCACAATTATTACATAAATTGTTCCGTGTTGAAAAGATTGAATACGCTATTTAGCAATGTCCTGTAAAGTTTCACATCCGTTATGACTGTAATAGAGCGCCGTAACTGCTGTCGCGCCAGGGACACGGTATAATTTATGGTGAACAGCCTGACAACCACACAAACCCAGTTTGTGTAATGCTCGTATAGCCACGTTGTTGCCTGTTGCACTTGACAGTGTTAAATTTGCGGCCTAGTACCACCACAGACGATGATTTCTAAAAATGGATGCGAGTTCTGTAATGAATACGTCGTCCATAAAGCAGTTTCCAAGACTCGATGAGTATATCGCATAAATTAATGAGGATGTAATAAATCGAACTGGGGAAAACATAAATTTATGTCATAATCTGCTAAAAAGAAGAGACTGATTGGTGGGACATTTCCTGAGGTTTCAAGGAATCGTCATTTTGGCATTACAGGGTAGTGTGGGAGACAAAAATTGTAGAGGGAATACAGTAAGCAGGGTCAGATGGCTGTAGTCGTGCAGAGATGAAGACATTTACATAGGATGGACTGCCCAAGAGAGATCAAACTAGTTTTTGGACCGATGGTGACGACGACGACCACCACCACCACCGCCACCAACACCACCACCACCACCACCACCACCACCACCACCCAGATTCCAGGAAGGGATAGATGCCCCTCTTGCCCGTCTTTTCGGACGCCTGTTGTAACTGGTACTTGGTTATCACTAATTCTGCAGACAAAATTAAATCTGTGACGTCCACATAGTTACAGAGGACGAGGGAGATTACTCCCGTTTAGTGGAAATGCTTTGGGCGTCTTTGGTGTACTTGCAGTTTTATTTCAAGAACGTACAGAAAGTGTAAACTGTTTTGGCAGACTTAAAAGTCTGTGTCGGACCATGATTCAAATACCTTTCCTAGCCCTTTGCGGTCTGAATTTTTACACTGACAGATCGAGATGTCTACGACAGCGCTAGGGCCGTCTCAGAGCATCAGTCTGCCAGCAGCTAACACCTGCTTTCGTAAATCCGCTACGAGCAGCGAGTCGTTTTTGCATAGCCCCGTTGGTTAGAGTATTGCATGACAAAGACACGGCCCCTGGTTCGAATCCAGGCGTGGCTTGTCTCATTTATAGCCTATATTAGTGTCTGCCTATTTTACTTGACGATTGCATCGTAGACAGCTCATTGAGTAACTAGGCCTGACTATTAAAAGTTCCACAATATCGAACTACATTACGAATCTTTTAGTTTGAAAGGCAAATGATTGAGTGCAGTTAATTGGGAAAAATGGGGTCGGGGAAGGAGAAACGTCTCCTCTACAAAAGAAATTTGTTTAATCCGTTATTTGGCCTCGATAGTCGACTGCGATTCGATACCAGATCTTGATGAATGAATAAGTCGAAAACTTAAACTTCGAGCTGCATGACTGTGACGAAACCTCGTGGTTAGTGCACGATAGTTACAGAAATAAACAAGTTACTCCGGTGGCAGACTCAGTAAGGAACGTATCGTGCAGAGTGCAGACACACATCCATAAAACGTGTATGGGAACAGTGACAATACGGTGTGTTCGCCATTTTTGGCTTCCTAATCTCCTCCTCCTCCTCCTCCTCTTTCTCCTCTCTCTGCTGTTCTCACCACGCCTGTTGTCCCTTATGCACTTAACCAACTGTCTTACAGCCTTCTTCTGTCCGCTTCTCTTTCATCCCCTTCCGCTTTCCTATTTTCTTACTACTTCTCCTCCTCCTCCGCCTGTTCTCCCCCCTCTCCCCCCTCTGCCACCAACTCCTCAGTGGCAAATCCATGTAATTCGATCGCTTCCGCCTTTGTGTTCCTGAATTTTTTACAGATGGATCGTCATCGACTTCGCGCCTTCGCTCTCGGTCCGGTAGAATAGGAGAATGTCTCATAGACACTTCATCACGAAGTCTCCGCCGACGCCACTGCTGCTATCTCTTCGCTGTGATGTTCATGATGAATAGTTCTTTTGTGTTACTTATAAACTAAGGTTAGTTCAGATGAAAAACATAGGTAAAGTCTGATATATGCTCAATCCGTGCCTGCGGCTGGTCCCGGCGGAGGTTCGAGTCCTCCCTCGGGCATGGGTGTGTGTGTTTGTCCTTAGGATAATGTAGGTTAGGTAGTGTGTAAGCTTAGGGACTGATGACCTTAGCAGTTAAATCCTATAAGATTTCACACACATTTGTACATTTTTTGAACAAATTTCGTAGACCACCTCAGATTTCGCTATATAACTATGCGCAAGACGTTTAACTGTGTGCTTCCGACGTCTGGAGGGCTTGGATGTCCCTCTTTACTCCGGTTGGTAAATCATTTGACCGCGTGATGGTGTAACGTAATGGGCCCGGAAATGGAGCATTAGGTCCGAAGTAAAGCGAGTCGTAGGAGCGAAAGTATACAGATTTCTGTCAAAATAACTGCACTCCTTTTGTAACCTTAAACAAAATATCTAATGAAATTGATTTCTGGTGCAGATCACCACGAATCTGATAATTGTTTCAAAAGTTAACGAAAAAACAAGATTCTAAAATCAGAAATAAAAAAAGTACTAACATGATCGCCAGTTCATAAGGACAAACTATTCTGTTTTAACCAAGTGGCCACTGTAACAGTAATTACCATTTTTTTCAGAGTGAAAAGTATTAATGCATGGTTATTTTAATTAATATCGCAGCAAGAAGTAACAATATGAACAAAAAATATTTGCAGCCGTTCCGTTTTGCAATACAGTGAGAGGGTCATTCATAAGTTCCTCTGCGGTTTCAGACATACAGAAAACAGACACCACAGGAGAAATATCACATTTCCAGGATTTTAACTCAGATTACAGGTGCTCAATGTGGGCAGCGTTTGTGACACGGCGAACGTCAATACGAGCATGCAATTCATTGAGGTGAATTGTCCGGAAAGGCGCGACAGCAGCACGCTTTGCTAATCTGTTCATTGGATTGCCTATCTACAGGCGCGAGATAATTCAATGCGACAATACAACGTATAGAGGATTAACAGTGAATGTTGAATACAGCACAACTTAAAGGTGCAATCTGTAAATTTACGAATTCTGTAAATCATTAGCAGGATTCACTTTACCAGTGGGGCGTTGCTACATAGCGATAACAGGCAAAAAAATTCCGATTGGTTCGCTGATAACCTGTTGTGGGACATAAACGCCCCTATGATAGTCAAAGGCTTAGGAGAGTGTAATAGTAACACGTACATAATGAAACAGAATTCCGCTGCTTGTACCTAAATTAACGTTGAGACAAGAGAACACTTTACCTACCTAGTTGGAAAATTCGCATTCTGCAACAAAGTATTAACAAACGACAGTGAAATCACCTCACAACACTGTAACGTTTACTTTTAAAATTTAACTGTTCTAATTTTATCAAAACGGATTAAAATACTGCAAAATGAACGAATTCAGATAAATATAAATATTCCAAAAAAAAATTTAATAATTCACTTTTAACGGAATCTCACTTTATCAAATATTCTTCAGATTGAGAGATTAGTATTGTTACAAAACCAGTGAGAGTTGCGTTACGTAAGTTAAGAAAATTGCCAGTAAAACCTAAAGCTTGGTCTAGTAACTAATTATTTTCAATATAATCATTCAGTGATAAGGCGACAGAAAAGCCTGACACAAACTACACTTCAAAATCAACTTTATGAAAATCAAATAGTTTTTTGGGAATGCCATAAAATTATACAGGCCAGTGTTGGAGAAAATGCAGATGACTTTTGTGATATTGTGGACCAGCTGAAAACGAGAATGTTCCAACCAGGTACTCTTATCTCATTTACTCTCCGATTTGGTGGAGTAATGTACAGTAAATTGTAACGTGCCTTTATACAACAGTATCTGAGTCGCTACTGCAAGGGGGTGTCAAGATGCCGAATGTATCCAGATTCTCCGTATTACTGTTCTTATTCATTTATGAATGCTGCTTACATTTTCACGTGTTTTGTATCCTTACCAGATCAGTTTTCGAGAAGCTCTACTCTTGACGTTGCATTACACTTTCCTCTTGCGTATCTCAGCTTTGGAAACTACACAAAATTTGCTTTCTGTTATGAACATATATGATTTATACAACAAATAATATGGAATTAAAAGTCTACATTAGAAAGATGAGAAAAAAGATTTGCAAGGCGTGTGCACTTGTTGTGAGGTGTTACATAGTGAGATATTTTCTGGAATTGGATTCACCCGTTCCAGTCCCTTAGGAGCTGTACCAAAAACAGCAATAACGTAGATTCATTTAAATTTCTTTCCTTGTACAGTTCGAATTGTACAGTTTATATGTAATGTACATATAAACCGTATAATTCGAACTACACTACGGCTATTTATAATTTGTACAGAAACCAGATGGCAGCTATGAGAGTCGAGGGGCATGAAAGGGAAGCAGTGGTTGGGAAGGGAGCGAGACAGGGTTGTAGCCTATCCCCGATGTTATTCAATCTGTATATTGAGCAAGCAGTATAGGAAATAAAAGAAGAATTTGGAGTAGGAATCAAAATCCATGGAGAAGAAATAAAAACTTTCAGGTTTGGGGATGACGTACTAATTATGTCACAGACAGCAAAGGACCTGGAAGAGCAATTGAAGGAATGGACAGTGTCTTGAAAGGAGGGTATAAGATGAATATCAACAAAGGCAAAACAAGGCTAATGGAATGTAGTCTAATTAATTCAGCTGATGCTGAGGGAATTAGATTAGGAAATGAGACACTTAAAGTAGTAGATGAGTTTTGCTATTTGGGTACCAACGTAACTGACGGTCGAAGTAGAGAAGAATATAAAATGTAAACTGGCAACTGCAAGAAAAGCGTTTCTGAAGAAGAGAAATTTGTTAACAGCGATTATAGATTTAAGTGTCAGGAAGTATTTTCTAAAAGTTTTTGTATGGAGTGTAGTCATGAGTGGAAGTGACACGTGGACGATAAATAGTTTAGTCAAGAATAGAATAGAAGCTTTCGAAATGTGGTGCTACAGAAGAATGCTGAAGATTAGGTGGGTAGATCACATAACTAATAAGGAGGTATTGAATAGAATTGGGGAGAAGAGAAATTTGTGGCAAAACTTGACTACAAGAAGGGATCGGTTGGTAGGGCATATTCTGAGGCATCAAGGGATCACCAATTTAGTATTGGAGGGCAGCGTGGAGGGTAAAAATCGTAGAGGGAGACCAAGAGAGGAATACACTGAGCAGATTCGGAAGGATGTATGTTGTGCAGCAGTTACTTGGAGATGAAGAAGCTTACACAGGATAGAGTAGCATGGAGAGCTGCATCAAACCTGTCCCTGGACTGAAGACAACAACATCTAATTTACGTTGAAACCCTGCAAAGCAGCTTCATAAGAGAATGTATTTTAGGTGCACGCAACTATTGCATCTTGTTTCCTGCATCGACTACTCGTATATTAATGCAATTGTAAATTGGACTTCGACCAGGAAAACCTACTGAAAAATCGAAAAAAGCTCGCTTGTTTAGTTTCTTGTTTAAAACTGCACGACTCCCTCTTCCAACAATCCTGGATAAACTCACGCATCACCAGAACAGCTAAACAGCAACATTCACCAACAAGAGCAAAAACTGTTACTCATTTCGAAAAGGTCAAGACGCACAATTGTCATCCTTAAACCATTAAATATTCCAAAATACCACACTCGACTAAAAGTTGCTTCAACAATGCTTGCTGCTGCAAGTACAGACATTGTTTATAATGCTGTGCATTAGTTTATCCCACGAAATCGTTTTGAAGTACACCTGTGCTACACGTGTCGTTTCATGTAATTGATTGATAACCATCGTTAGGTGAAGAATTCGTAATTCGTTAGTTCCACTTCCTAATCGAATTATGAATAGTTTGCTAAATGAGCGACTGCCTGGAGACTTGCGTACAAGCATGATTTTCACCCTCGTGATCACAAAGCCTTAGCTTCAACGATCTTGTACATCGTCCATATCTGTCATATTATCACTATTAACTAAACAGACCTGTTACAGTCGGCCCAGCACCAGTATGAAATCCTCGAAAGAATCCGAGTCTGATATCTGCTGGATTTGCTCTCTCCGTTTCACGTCACAGGATAAGGTACTCGTAGCTTGTAAATATTTTACTGTTTGAGGCAAATGAATTATCACCTGGTTAAGTAATACAGTATATTTTCGCTTCTTTACGCGTTTTACTTTACATTAATGGTACTTTTCTGCCGATGTCATTTCTTAACATTTTTTAACCATGTATCTTGGCCCCTATTCCGTAAGTATGTTTTTTGATTATTAATGAGTTAAGAATATTGTCTGCTTCATTCTCAATTACTGCGTCTTTCACTCTAGAGATACGCCTCTCTATCATCCAAGTATTTTCGCATTATGCGGCCATACCGTCCAGTTGAAGAAGGCAACTGAATGAGTGGTCGTCGTAATGCCATTTGGCACATTTTACGAGCCGTGTAGATCTTTAAAAGTTGTTTGAGTGTCTTGTAATTAAGTACTGCAGTAAATGTGTAACATGGGCTGAAGATGGCCTTTTGTGTGACCCTGCAGAGCACTGAATCAGTTACATGTAATGTCCCTCCACAACGACCTACAGTTAAAAGAACGAATGTCCGTCGCGTATCTACGTGACGTGCTGAGGGCACATTTGTTTATTCCGCTATTGCGTGACGGCGCCGGGCTATGCGCACTTGCCAGAACGGTTTTTGCTGTCAGGAGGCAACACGGTGTGCATTTGTTTGTCTGTCTGTCACGCCTGCTATCCATTCCCGGTGGCCCTGCTGTGGCCGTGGTGTTACAGCGACAGCCGGTGTATTGAGTGCGAGAAGCAACGAAGATACTTATTGGCAGCAGGTGTCGCAGAAGAAAATAACTTGTTGGGTGTGGACACTTACTGTGTCACATTTATGTTCGTAATGCAATGTAATGAAGCACATAGGATACTCTTTGAATCTCATTTTATCAGTTAAAAGTATAGATAACTGTAGCGACTGAAGTAGGGGGTGGGAAACTGACAGAACTAATACCAACAGACGACGGTGTGAGACAGAGATCCAGCTTATCTCGCCCACACAAATGTATGTTGACGATGTTCTCGCCCCTCGGGACGAATAAATTGCTTAACAAATAGAATAATTTCAATGTGGCACACCGAATTTCTTCATATTTTAAAATTGGAAAACTGTGGTGACCTTGGCGGTGTTCATTTCAGTAAAACTGTAGTTCATTCTGTGACGTCACGATCTCTCTCATTTTGTTTCGAGAAGAGAGTGACCTAACGTCATCTTTTAGCAGTTGGTCAATACAGCAACAAATATAACATGTAAATATCGAGCCACAAAACATAAACAAATGCTGTTAGAAGCAAAACTAATTTATGTACATAATTTTTCGTTAACAAGAAAAACACCAAAGTAAATAAAACATTTAAATACTTTGGTTACGACATCCACTATGATAACGTTACCGTCGTCTAAAACAAAGAAGACATGTTTAACACGATACGTTGAGCGTTCAACAAACATCTAAAAAGTAAAATATGGAAAGAGACAATTCAAAATTTTATAAGAAGATGATAGCCCGGGAAAACAAACAAAACTACTACAGAGAAAGGGACCAAAAAGACTCCTAATGATACCCTGACAACTCAAAGAGAAGTTGGTGACTGTAATAGCCAGTAAAGTGCGTAATGTAGAAGAAATTAGAAAAGCACACGTAAACCACATGCATTCTTCATCCACCGGATACAGAAGAGGGAGCATCATTGCGGCATGTCCCGGCACAAAAGATAGTTTTACTGTGTCTGTGTGTTCCTTATGGCAAAGACTACGAATCCTTTCCTCACGAGCCTATAGCGTCGCTCACATTTGACAATAGCCTGTCCACACAAATTTCACTTTTTCCCGTAAGAGCCAGGTCGCGAACAATTCAAGGTCTGGATCATACATTTCTCGTGGTTTTGGTTGAAACAGACACAAAGGGTTAGTAAATCTGTACGCTTAATGATTCTCAAATAAGACGCCACGCACTTCACCATCGGTAACCATAAATTTTATGTTGGTGATGTGGTAGTGGTGTATACCAGTGAGTCTAAAGCCAGACTACGTTGGCTGCTAAGTTGTTGTTTTTTTATCATCAGAGTTTGTTCTCGTATCGGGCGTTGAATTTCCAGTAATTTTCACGCGAGCGTGGTATGAAGGTTTGCTGCTGCACTTATTCCCTTATTAGCGTTGTTAGTAATCAGAACACTTACACGACAGTTGAAAATGGTCAGTGTACTTAAGACTTAATTTTTTAGAAGAGAGTATGGTAAGGATGTGTAATTGTGCTGGCATATTTGGCAATGGTAACTGGAAGAAGTTTCCCTGACCCTGCAACTAGGAGTCTAGTGGAGAGTATACTCTCCGACAGTTTATCCCCTGTTAATTTGCTGCTACGCTGGAAGTCAAATCAGCTTGATGAATCCGTGGGTCGTTGTCGCACACAGCAAATACGATTCGTTATGATCACTATCTAGAGGTGAAGAACTTCATTCTAAACACTCAGGCTGGAAAGAGGCCGCTGTCAGACTGATGAGCCAAAGCAATACGACCACCTGCTTAGTAGCGTGTTGGTTCAGATTTGGAACACGATGCTGCAGCGATTCTGCTTGGCGTGGATTTGGGAAGACCTTGGTACCCATAAGTTAAGGTGGGTGTTTTGTGGGCGAGAACTGGCGTCGGATAGTGTCCCTGATGTGTTCCCTACGGTTGAGATCATGCAAATTTGGTGGCCTTGACGTGAGTGTGAGTTTATTCCTATTCTCCTCAAACCACTGTACGACGATTCTAGCCTTGTGGCACGGACAGTTATGTTACTGGAAGATGACATCGCCGTCGGGGGAGACTTAAGCATGATAGGATGCAGGTGGTATGCAGTAATGTTCACGCAGTCCACAGCTGTCGTGGTGCCTCCGGTTACCATCACAGTTTCCATGGACGCTGAGGTGAATGTCCGTCATAGCATAATATTGCCGTCACTGGCCTGCTTCCGTGTCGTGGTGTGTGTTTTAAGTAGCCGTTTACCTGGACGACGGTTTGTCCTGCACGATCATTGACCTGATGTGAAAAAATACATGATGCCTCCAACGATGCGACACGTTTCCATTGATCCACGGTCCATTCTCGATTATCCCATGCCCTCTTCAGTTGTAACTGACAGTGTCGTTGGGTCAACAAGGGAACACATAGCGGTCGTTTGCTCTGGCCCCGTGTTCAACAGTATTACCTGAACGGCATACCCGAAACACTTGTGCCTGCACCAACATTGTACTCTGCCGTCATATCTACCAAGGATCAAGCCCTATCCTGCTTTCCAGAGCGGGCAACCCTCCTACCTCCACGTTCTGAGATGAGGGTAGACGTCCAACACCTTGCCGCCTACCATGGTTTCACCGTCCTTCAAAAGATGCTCAGGACAGCAGCACGCGGACGGTCGAACAGCTTCGCCGTTTACGAGATGCTCGTTCTCAGGCGGCGGACCATAACAAACTGCCGTTTGTCAAGGTCACGTGTATCACGGATTTCCCTGTTTGCGGCCCTTGTCGTCGCTAGAAACATTCCTTATTTATCTCTGTTTCTGGTTATACCGGGTGTTACAAAAAGGTACGGCCAAACTTTCAGAAAACATTCCTCACTCACAAATAAAGAAAAGATGTTATATGGACATGTGTCCGGAAACGCTTACTGTCCATGTTAGAGCTCATTTTATTACTTCTCTTCAAATCACATTAATCATGGAATGGAAACACACAGCAACAGAACGTACCAGCGTGACTTCAAACACTTTGTTACAGGAAATGTTCAAAATGTCCTCCGTTAGCGAGGATACATGCATCCACCCTCCGTCGCATGGAATCCCTGATGCGCTGATGCAGCCCTGGGGAATGGCGTATTGTATCACAGCCGTCCACAATACGAGCACGAAGAGTTTCTACATTTGGTACCGGGGTTGCGTAGACAAGAGCTTTCAATTGCCCCCATAAATGAAAGTCAAGAGGGTTGAGGTCAGGAGAGCATGGAGGCCATGGAATTGGTTCGCCTCTACCAATCCATCGGTCACCGAATCTGTTGTTGAGAAGCGTACGAACACTTCGACTGAAATGTGCAGGAGCTCCATCGTGCATGAACCACATGTTGTGTCGTACTTGTAAAGGCACATGTTCTAGCAGCACAGGTAGAGTATCCCGTATGAAATCATGATAACGTGCTCCATTGAGCGTAGGTGGAAGAACATGGGGCCAAATCAAGACATCACCAACAATGCCTGCCCAAACGTTCACAGAAAATCTGTATTGATGACGTGATTGCACAATTGCGTGCGGATTTTCGTCAGCCGACATATGTTGATTGTGAAAATTTACAATTTGATCACGTTGGAATGAAGCCTCATCCCTAAAGAGAACATTTGCACTGAAATGAGGATTGACACATTGTTGGATGAAACATTCGCAGAAGTGTACCCGTGGAGGCCAATCAGCTGCTGATAGTGCCTGCACACGCTGTACATGGTACGGAAACAACTGGTTCTCCCGTAGCACTCACCATGCAGTGACGTGGTCAACGTTACCTTGTAC
Source organism: Schistocerca americana (assembly GCF_021461395.2). NCBI lineage: Eukaryota > Metazoa > Arthropoda > Insecta > Orthoptera > Acrididae > Schistocerca > Schistocerca americana. The sequence goes on from NC_060121.1 coordinate 723,845,147, forward strand.
AGCAGCAACTTCTCTGACACTGATATTAGGGTTATCGTCAACTGCACGAAGAATTGCCTCGTCCATTGCAGGTGTCCTCGTCGTTCTAGGTCTTCCCCAGTCGCGAGTCATAGGCTGGAATGTTCCGTGCTCCCTGAGACGCCGATCAATTGCTTCGAACGTCTTCCTGTCGGGACACCTTCGTTCAGGAAATCTGTCTCGATACAAACCGCGACACGGCTATTGCCCCGTGCTAATCCACACATCAAATGGGCATCTGCCAACTCCGCATTTGTAAACATTGCACTGACTGCAAAACGACGTTCGTGATGAACACTAACCTGTTGATGCTACGTACTGATGTGTTTGATGCTAGTACTGTAGAGCAATGAGTCGCATGTCAACACAAGCACCGAAGTCAACATTACCTACCTTCAATTGGGCCAAGTGGCGGTGAATCGAGGAAGTACAGTACATACTGGCGAAACTAAAATGAGCTCTATCGATGAAATTAAGCGTTTCCGGACACATGTCCACATAACATCTTTTCTTTCTTTGTGTGTGAGGAATGTTACCTGAAAGTTTGGCCGTATGTTTTTGTAACACCCTGTGTATCTTTCTTATCGCGTCACGCGCCCGCAACGCTACCATGCGCATTCCTGCAGAAAGTGTCGCCGCTTCTTTGTCTGAGCTTGTCGCAGGCTTTCCTCCAAGAACGAGCAGCTTACGGAAAGAAGCGGGGAGACTTTCCGCAGGACCCGCTCATCATTTTGCAGAACAATGCTCGGGCGCTAATGGTGCAAGTTGTGACTAATTTTTTCGATCGATGGGACCCAGAAGTGCTATACTACACACTAAACTCCCCATGTAACTTCAACTTGATTCTTAGATTTCAGGAAGCACTTCCTAGCGTTAGCTTCTGAACCGTTACAGAGAATTGTTGGGCAGTAGACCGCTGCACTCGAACTATAGACAGAACGGACTGTACACGATACTGGTGACGACTTTGAAGCATGATAATACTGTGAAACAGGTGTCTATTTTGTATAAGTTGTAAATATATGGCTGCTACTATTCGAATTCCAACCTTCGTAATTTTAAAGAAAGGCGCGTGTAACTAAATTCGTGCTTCTAAATGCAGCTGAGGATCCTGGTTTTCCGGATAACAGCAAGAAATTCTTTAAAACTAACCATATGGACGTTAAAAAAAGTTGACCACGTACGAGTAGGACTCATGTGCTGAGTTTCTTGTACAAACGTAGACAGTTCATCCATTGGGGGAATAGAGAACCTCGAATGTTTTTGCCTGTTATCGACACTGATCCTGGCAACATATCTCAGGGATTCCAAGACTTTCGAGTATGTTTTAATGTCAAGATCGACATCGGATAACAAATGACAAACGAAATTGTATGTGATATAATTACAGATTAACAAATTTCGGATTTTTTGCTTTACTTGTTCTGTGAAACCGTGCTTCTAGGCAAATTTCAAGATTCTAGGACAACAGGAAGGGATAGGTTTTGATGAATGAGTTTGCGAGTGTCAAAATGTGTGACATAAAAGGCGGTATGTGCTGAAGAGTAGATGGGTAGATCACATAACTAATGAGGAATTATTGAATAGAATTGGGGAGAAGAGGAGTTTGTGGCACAACTTGACAAGAAGAGGGAACCGGTTGGTAGGACATGTTCTGAGGCATCAAGGGATCACAAAGTTAGCATTGGAGGGTAGCGTGGAGGGTAAAAATCGTAGAGGGAGACCAAGAGATGAATACCCTAATCAGATTCAGAAGGATGTAGGTTGCAGTAAGTACTGGGAGATGAAGAAGCTTGCACAGGATAGAGTGACATGGAGAGCTGCATCAAACCAGTCTCAGGACTGAAGACAACAACAACAACATCTGTTGGTTGCAGTGGCTTAGAAACTTACATTTACACCGCCAAGAGCCTATGCACTTTAGTATGTGACATAAATTTCAACTTGAAGCGTGAACCCGATCCTGAGAGAAAGTACTTTTAACAGCCGGAGAGACAGACAGACAGACAGACAGACAGAGAACAAAATGATCTTACAAGCGCTTCGATTGAGGTACGGAATCCTAAGAACGATTTCACATGCCTGCCAAACATTTCCACTGTTTAACGAACACCAATTCGCACAATAACGGACGCAGTAACCAAACTGCTTGAAGGAGTGGTTACACTGCTGGCCATTAAAATGGCTACACCACGAAAATGACGTGCTACAGACGCGAAATTTAACCGACAGAAAGAAGATGCGGTGAAATGCAAATGATTAATTTTTCAGAGAATTCACACAAGGTTGGCGCCGGTGGCGACACCTACAACGTGCTGACATGAGGAAAGTTTCCAACTGATTTGTCTTACACAAACACCAGTTGGCCGGCGTTGCCTCGTGAAACGTTGTTGTGATGTCTCGTGAAGGAGGAGGAATGCGTACCATCACGTTTCAGACTTTGATAAAGGTCGGCTTGTAGCCTATCGCGATTGCGGTTTATCGTATCGCGATATTTCTGCTCGCATTTGTCGTGATCCAATGACTATTAGCAGAATATGGAATCGGTGGGTTCAGGAGGGTAATACGGAACGTCGTGCTGGATGCCAACGGCCTCGTATCACTAGCAGTCGAGATGACAGGCATCTTATCCGCATGGCTGTAACGGATCGTGCAGCCACGTCTCGATCCCTGTGTCAACAGATGGGGACGTTTGCAAGGCAACGATCATCTGCACGAACAGTACGGTGACATTTGCAGCAGCATGGACTATCAGCTCGGAGACCATGGCTGCGGCTACCCTCGACGCTGCATCACAAAGAGGAGCGCCTGCGATGGTCTACTCAACGACGAACCTGGGTGCACCAGTGGCAAAACGTCATTTTTTCGCATGAATCCAGGTTCTGTTTACAGCATCATGAGGGTCGCATCCGTGTTTGGCGACATCGCGGTGAACGCACATTGCAAGCGTGTATTCGTCATCGCCATATTGGCGTATCACGCGACGTGATGGTATGGGGTGCTGTTTGTTACACGTCTCGGTCACCTCTTGTTCGCATTGACGGCACTTTGAACAGTGGACGTTACATTTCATATGTGTTACGACCCGTAGTTCTACACTTCATTCGATTCCTGCGAAACCCTACATTTCAGCTGGATAATGCGCGACCGCATGTTGCAGGTCGTGTACGGGCCTTTCTGGACACAGAAAATGTTCGACTGCTGCCATGGTCAGCACTTTCTCCAGATCTCTCACCACCTGAAAACATCTGGTCAATGGTGGCCGAGCAACTGGCTCGTCACAATACGCCATTCACTACTCTTGATGAACTGTGGTATCGTGCTGAAGCTGCGTGGGCAGCTGTACATGTACACGCCATCCAAGCTCTGTTTGACTGAATGCCCAGGTGTATCAAGGCCGTTATTACGGCAAGAGGTGGTGGTTCTGGGTACTGATTTCTCAGGATCTATGCACCCAAAGTGCGTGGAAATGTAATCACATGTCAGTTGTAGTATAATATATTTGTCCAATGAATACCCGTTTATCATCTGCGTTTCTTCTTGGTGTAGCAATTTTAATGGCCAGTAGTGTACAACTGCTGACTGTTTGACATATAAACAACGAACGCCGTTTACAGTTACTGCGCCCGTGCTCAACACTTCTGGTACTCTCTCTGGGAGAAGCGCCCATGTTTACACCTGTGTCCGTTTTTACACCTCCTGTACAAATTACATCATAGAACCATTTGATGACTTGAATCCCCGCCGATTCTTTTAGAGAAGCTTGCTGTCTCGCAGGGAGTGCGCGATCTACGCAGGCAGACACGATGCCTTCGGTAAATTAACCCGTGATGGGCGTCTGCGTTTGACGTACACCGTGTCAGTCAGAACATACGAGACCGACGCGAGCAGCCTGCCAGCGCGGACGGCGGCCGCCACCTCGGCTGCCCTGACTCCGTGATGCGAGGCGCGCCGCCGCGGGGCCGGCCCGGCTCGTTAACGCTTTGTTGTAACTGGATTGTTATTAATTATCTGTCTAAATATTTGCCGCCGGAATCATGCAGCCGGCTAATTAAAGCGGCGCGCAGTGGCGCGATTGTGCCGCCCGTTTGCTCTCCTCGGCACACAGGCCGGCGCCGCCGCCGACGCCGACGCCGACTGCCGGGTCGTCAAGGCTGCGCCGCGCGCTCTGCTAAACTCGCGAGCACGTATTTTACAGCGTAATGAACGCCGCGTTTTACGAGGCCCCCTCGCGCGTCGCAACGCTCCCTGACCTTATTATTAGATAACAACCGCCCCGCTGTGATGTACCGCATTCCTCACACACATCTGCGGTCGGAAGTTTCACGACTCGCGTGCGAGGTATAACGGCCGTCTGCCGGATCTCGGCTGTACTCGGACTGCGTTGCGTCTGGGAACGAGTAATTCCTCCCGCTCTAGCACTCTCCACCACTTGCGTGCGTTCCAGTGCAGTGTCGTCAACAGATAAGAAACTACTGGCTTCTATGGCGGGTGCATAACCCGTCAGCGTCGTTCACTTGTGGAGCTGCAGAATGCGAAGATGTGCATGTTGATATTACCATAACAGCTGATGTGACTGCTGAGATATTTCTTCACCGGCAATTAACGAATAGCAGTCCTTTCCAAGCACCTCCTCATATGGACACAACTATTCATGTAGACTAGCGGTGACAATGAGGAATTATTGTACATATCTCAACGATTGCTATCATATTACAAACCTGGATTTTTTGTTATGCGAGGAACGCGTTTCAACACAAATAGCACATCTACTATCACGTAATATACTGTCACATTCTTTTTAAGTACCACCTAATAATCAGAGGCGTGGCCGGCACTTGGATGGGTGACCATCCAGGCCGCTATGCGCTGTTGCCATTTATCGGGGTGCACTCAGCCTCGTGACGCCAACTGAGGAGCTACTCGACCGAAAAGTATCGGCTCCGGTCAAAGAAAACCATCATCATGACCGGGAGAGCGGTGTGCTGACCACACTCCCCTCCTATCCGCATCCTCAACTGAGGATGACACGGCTGTCGGATGGTCCCGATGGCCACTTGTGGCCTGAAGACGGAGTGCTTTAATAATCAGAAGGTCGTAAATTGGTATCGGAATTAACAGTTTTCAACAGGACCTGCCCGGGTAGTAGTTGCATCGTTTATGCAGGAACAATACTGTAAGCGAAATATAGCGCGTGCGCACACACACACACACACACACACACACACACACACACACACACACACACAAATTATTACAAGACACTATGTTTCTCGAAACTGTTCGAAGTTAGATTGTGCCGCAACACAGGTAATACTCAAAAATGGTTCAAATGGCTCTGAGCACTATGGGACTCAACATCTGTGGTCATAAGTCCCCTAGAACTTAGAACTGCTTAAACCTAACTAACCTAAGGACATCACACACATCCATGCCCGAGGCAGGATTAGAACCTGCGACCGTAGCAGTCGCGCGGTTCCTGACTGAGCGCCTAGAACCGCTAGACCACCGCGGCCGGCAGGTAATACTCATCCACATATAAATCATATTAGCTTTATTATTGTGTTGTTCACATCACTTTCACATGCCACCTACCTATTCATCAATCCCTGTCCAAGTACCAGAAGCAGTTATTTATTTACCACCAGTGCACAGCTGCCTCATCTTGAACATCGCCGGCCGGCCAGGGTGGCCGAACGGTTCTAGGCGCTACAGTCTGGAACCGCGCGACCGCTACGGTCGCAGGTTTGAATTCTGCGTCGGGCATGGATGTGTGTGTTGTCCTTAGGTTAGTTAGGTTTAAGTAGTTCTAAGTTCTAGGGGACTGCTGACCTCAGAAGTTAAGTCCCATAGTGCTCAGAGCCATTTGAACCATTTTTTTGAACATCGCCATATTCATCAACATACACTGATGGGGAAAAAATTGCAACTCCAAAAAGCAATTAATGTAGAGTAATGAAATTTCGGGAATACGTTTGTCTAGGCAACATATTCAAGTGATTAATATTGCAGGATCACAGGTTAATACAAGCACCAGATAAGTCATTTGAAATGTGAAATGTTGGTAAAGTAACCGGTATAACGCGCCTCAGTGTTAAAGGCAAGGTGTCATACACGTACCAGATTTCAGTTTGCGGCTTCCAGTTCCGTGCTTGTTGCACTTCATCGGACGATACAGGGACGATTAATGCTGCTTGTGGATGACGCTAGAGTTTTTGTCCGATGATGTCCAATACGTGCTCAATTCGAGACACATCTGGTGATTGAGTAGACCAAGGGACGTATCGGCACTCTGTAGAGCATGTTGGGTTATAACAGTGGTGTGTGGGACAGCGTTATCCTGTTGGAAAACACCCCCTGGAATGCTGTCCATGAGCGGCAGCACAATAGGTCGAATCACCAGACTGACGTGCAGATGTGCAGTCAGGGTGCATGGGATAACCACGAGAGCGCTCCTTCTGTCATACGAAATCGCACCCCAGACCACAACTCCAGGTGCAGGTCCATTGCATCTACCACGCAGACAGTCTGGTTGCTCGCCCTCAACTTGCCTCCATCTAACCAACACACGGCCATCACTGGCATTCGCCGCGCGGGGTGGCCACGAGGTCGCAGGCTCCTTGTCACGGTTCGTGCGGCTCCCTCCGTCTGGCATGGGTGTCTCTGTTGTCCTTAGCTTAAGTTAGTTTAAGGTAGATTAAGTAGTATGTAAGCTTATGGACCGATGACCTCAGCAGTTTTTTCCCATGGTACTTACCACCACGACTGGCACCGAAACACGACCAGTTTGCATCCGAAAACAGAACAGATCTCCACCCTGCCCTCCAATGAGCTCTCACTTGGCACCACTGAACTGGCTAATGGCGGTGGGTTGAGGTCAATGGAATACACGCGACAGGGCACCTGGCTCGGAGCCGTCCTTGAACTAACCGATTTGTAACAGTTCGTAGCGTCACTGTGGTGCCAACTGTTGTTTAAATTGCTGCTGCAGATTCAGTACCATGTCCAGAGTCATATGCCAGACATGAAGGTCTTCCTTCTCGGTAGTGCCACGTGGCAACCCGGAGCCCGGTGTTCTTGCTACCGTACATTCTCGTGACCACTGCTGCCAGCACTCATGTACAGTGGCTACATTCCTGCCGAATCTTTCTGCAATATCGCAGAAGGGAAATCGAGCTTCTTCTAGCCCAATTACACGACTTCGTTCAAACTCAGTGGGTTGTTGGTAATGGCGTCTTTGCCGCCTTAAAGGCATTGTTCACCAACATGAACACACCACGTCCAGTCTCGAAGATAACTAGCACTCACCATCGTTATAGCGTGTGTTTAAAGCAAACTTGATTTCCATCCTCTTAGTGGCGCAACAAGCTCTCCTCTTACACGACTGGTGCGTATTTTGAATAGACATCATCTTTCAGATGTAGAAACACGCATACCAGCTTTCGTTCATATCGCACAACTCTTCCTTGGTGCTGTGATTTTTTTCCGTCTGTGTATTTTATGTATGTTTAACGTCCTTTAATACTGCAAAATTTCCTGGAAATGTCAAGAATTCTTTTTGGTGAGAACTGCTATACCCCTAAGACGAAGAGGAAATGAGGCTGATAAATAATGAATAAGACGATCAAACAGACAGTACTGTTAATTTTTTCTTGCTTTGGGCACGCTTCATCACATCGAGCCTATAACATCGTTGTTTATGTGCAGTTTTTTATGTGCAGATTTTTGTTGTGTCCTAACGCTCTCGATTGCTGTACTGGCAGTTGTTCTTGGATTTCGTCTGAAGACTTCTCAGTTGTTGACAATAAATGTCAGCAGTGATGGTTACACTTTCCACCAGATGCATAACATTATCTTTTGTGGATGCACCAGGGCTCTGTACGGAAAGCTGCTCCTTTGTTTCGGCTCAGTCATTCCTTTCCTTTTCTTAAGTTAGCATAAGGACACTATTTCTCTCCAATAGTAACGATACAGGATAGAAATAGTAGGTGTTCTTCACGAAATAATTGATGACGAGGAAGAAGAGATGCGCATATGGCCACCCGCTGATTTTTGTCATTTTGTCTTAGAGCATGTGGTTGGTACCCATACACTCGATTTTTGAGCCTCCCCCATTGCATGAAAATGTCGCACCATGGTGGAATGATCACAGATCATAACATTTGCCAGTTCTCGAGTACGACGACTTTGATCATTGTGGATTAATGCGTTTAAACGATATTCATCAAGTCCGTAAGATCTTCCTGAACGTGGAGAGTCACTAATGTCACAACTATCCTCCTTAAAACGAGAAAATGATTTTCTTACCGTGCTCTGTCCAGTGGCATTATCCCTATATACGGCGCAAATATTTCAGACGGCCTTCGCCCGCTGTCACCCCTTCTTGAACTCAAACCGAAGAAATGTTCCGATTTTTGTGCTTGGCGCTCTATTTTCTACCGTCCGCAACTCCAGTCACTACCTACAAAAGACAATATGTAAACTCAAATAGCAAGAATGAACCACAAATAAAAATGACAATCGATAAATGAACCCACTGCGACCAGAATACCAACATACAAAACAAAAACGCTGCGAACTTATGCACCAAACTAATAATAATTACAAGTAATCAACTGTGGCAAACACGGACGAGGGTGTGTCGAAGATATTGTCTTGTAAAATGCGTTTCCCAATATGGTGTTCTATGCAGCTCAGTAGCTGTCGGTGTCCTCTGCCTTACAAAGGAATTTTTGAAGAGAAATTAGAAACACCTTGCATGTATGCCCCTTTTGAAACGGATTCGACGACTGTTTTTCAAGACAAATCGCCCTAATAATTGAACTCTTTCAGGGTGATCTGGAAACTCGGTACGTTTAGCAAAAAAAAAAAAAAAAAAGTCTTAAGTGGCTTAAGAATAGATCCATATAGTCTTCAACGCAAGCACGACAAGGAGTCGATGAAAAGCTACAAAGAGCTGAGTAATATAACATTCGAAGAAGAAGATTAGTTACGTTGGAAACACAGCGTAGAGGCCTTTGTAGTGGCTCGTTTTATCAGCATACGTCATAGACAGGATGTTCCTTCATGTGCGCGTCCCCACAACAGGTGATACGCCAGAAGAAATTGTAAAAGATGCACAAACGTGGACTCTTGTTTTCCATTTGTTGTCTCAGTTCAAGCGCTGTGACGGTAGAATTCGTACAATTACAGAATACGCTCTAAACCACCACCTGCACTTCAGACACCGGCAAGCAGCTGCTAGCCTAGTAAAATCGGCTCTCTTTTTGGCTAAGTAGCTAGCAATGTCTTTAAATCGGAATACTGTAACAAATTTTAGTTAGTGTCAGAATCTATGTCCCACTGCTTCTTTGCGATTGAATTTCATTAGAGGGTTCATTTTGGAAAAAAAAAGAATTATTCAGAATGTATTGCCAAGAACGGCCGTGTCAGGAGATTCAAATAGACTAGCAGTGAATCGGAAGAATTCTTGGTGCTTTTCATTTTTTTTTCGTTTTATTTTATTGGCATTTGATGTATGTACCATTCAGCTAGAACCGTGTCACATTAGTAGTACATGCAGAACGCATACTAGCTGTTAACAGATTATAACAACGCTTCATCTGAAACACTTGGAAGGAACGTGATAGCTAGGAAAAATACGTACGGACCTCAGAATATAAGTTGTACATATCGTCACACGCTAAGACTATTGCGCAACAAGAATGGCACATTGACAGAAGAGAGTACATGTTCCGTTTTCCAGCAGACACAGTTCTGCTGCGATACGAATAACTGTTGCATCTCATGTGCATCGCAGTATGAGAGTAAAACGGTGCGGCAACTGGAAACTTACTCCAAAGTTGAAGTACGTGGGACTGTAAAATTATTGTGGTCGAAACGTCTAAATTCTACAAAGGTTCAGCACGAAATTCTGACCATATATGGCCCAATCGCAATGTCACGTCCACCCATGGTGAAATAATGGCAACAATTTGACCAAGGTCGTAGGGGAAAGAAGGCATTGGAGGGGAAAGAGATTGTCAAAGTATGAGGAGGTTCTCGAATAGCTCCGTGACCAATGACCCGATTTGTGTCGTCGAGGAATTAAACTGTTATTAGAACGTCCCTCCCTTTGTTTACGGGGAATTGGTGACTACGGTCAAAAATAGTGTCATTATCTGTGTCACTTTCAAGTGTAGTACAGCATTCAATAACAGTTATTTGGGCTCCCATAATAATGTGTAACTTACTGTTTTAAATCCATCGTCGAATTTCGTGAATTCCAATGCTGTACGAAGGGCAGTACAGAAATTATTTCTTCTTTAGCAGAAAAGTATACGCTGTGCTGAAACTTGATGAGACTGTAAAACTATGTAACTGACCTAAACAAAAATAAGGACTCTTTCCCTTCCACTGGCAGTGTTCTTACTATTAAGATCCAAGAGCACGGGCCCCAGTTCTTTTCAAAGTGTCTATTTTTTTATATTTGCCTCCATTTGCGAGCTGAACGGAGCGTCACAGATCATAAATTCGATTCAGATGGTGCAAGTTAGTCTGATACAATTTTGCTGGTACGATCATGGAAGATGATATCGTCATGTGGAACCTTTAATGATTTGTTTGCATACTTCGCGTTCAGGAGATCACTCTCTTTTATGCCTGTTGGGCCCGGTATGATTGTATGCAGAGTCATCTTTTCTGATTCATTGGCCCAGTGATGTCGATAGATAGCCCTTTTGTCCAAGAACAATAACGTCTCTGTAGGAAGAAGAGTTCGCAGTTCCTCCCTCTTCCTCGCGGTCAGCAGTTTCGGCTAATATTTCAGTTCCTCGGGTAACGCCCATTCTAACTGGGAGCTGCACGCAATTTGCTAGAAGGGCTCCGAATAGCTAGAAGAGCTGTTTCGAGGTCCTAACATGAATTATTTCATCTCGAGCCTTTCCGCTCCGGTCGTTCTGAAGAATCTAATGAAAGGGGGGGGGGGGGGCGAGGAGGGGGGGCAGCATTGGGAGTGTGTGTTATCATGTTTCTAAAGATCAGGTTAGAAATTAATGGGCATACAGGAGCAGACGTCCGAATTCTATTCCTATTCTCTTATTGTCTACCAGGATAATTATCTGCCGCTTGTAATTCCAACAACGACCGGGAAGGTTGGTCGCACTCGTTACTCATTTAGCGTGTTATCGTTATCGAAACCTCTATCAGATACATCCGTTTGTGGTAACTTCATAAATGACTACGTCAGATTCGGATAATAGTACAGAACAATTAGTGGATATTATCTCCAGTCGTACTGCGTTTACGTAGTCAGTTTTTACAGCACGTATTCGATTATGATCGCGTGTCGAGCACACACATCGTAAACAGTTACGCTAACTTCTGGTCTGAAGAGCACTGCGGATAAATTCTAAACACACAGTTCTAATTGCATGTGCAGAATAGCTTGAGCGCTCCTGTTATGTGAACGTTTAAAGCTGCCAGAAGGGTGACGGCCGTAACACCGCGCGTTTTTAGCACTCGCAATCGTGCACTGATTAGAAGTATCCGGACACCTGTTAGTGGATATTAATACGTGGTGCGTCCACCTTTCGCCCTTATGACTATTCGAACTTTTCTGGTGACAATTTCAGTGAGGTGTTTGAAAGACTGTGGAGGAAATGCAGCCTTTCGTCCGCAAGAGCCGAAACCAGAGAAGGTAGTGGTGACGGCCGCTGGGGTCTGGCACGTAATCGACGTTCTAACACGTCCCAAAGGTGTTCGGTTGGTTTCAGGTCGCGGCCCTGGGTAGGGTAGCCTTTCAGGAGTGCCATTGTCCACAGTTCATTGACTCACAAATACTGCTTTATGGCAAGGTGCGTTGTCGTGCTGATACAGTCAGTCATTGTCGCCGAATTGTTCCTCTGCTGTAGGAAGTACACAGTGCTGTAAAACATGTCCGTATCCTTCTTCATTTAACGTTTTCTTAAGCGCAATAGGGGGACCACACCCCAGCCACGAAAAACACTGCCGTACCGTAAAACCACCTCCACTGCTCTTCACTGCTGGCGCTACCCGTGGTGGCACGTAACGTTTCCTAGACTTTCGCCAAACCCAAACCCTTCAATCGCATTGTCACAGTTTATAGCGTGAATCATCACTCCAAAACACTCGTTTGCAGTCATCCATTGTGCAGTGGCTTCGCTCTTCACACCAACTCAAGGGTCGCCTGGCACTGAATGCAGCAATGTGTAGCTTACGAGGAGCTGCCCGACCATTCTACCCCATTCTTTTTAACTCCCTACGCAAATTAGAGTTAATACAAAGGCTCACCGACAGTCATTCTTTCCACGCCCCATTCGCGTGTGTAACAAACAGCGTAACAAACTTAGAGGGATTTGTCAAGAACAATCCATGTCCGAAAGCATGATTCAGTTATTACACAGGGCCTACAATGGCGAGCTCCTGTCGCTGGGCCGCTCGCCCAGTCATCAGCAAACGTGAACTGTAACGCTGAGTGATGGCAGACGGAACTCTTCGCAATGGATCTGACAGTATTAATGACATCAGATGGTGTCTCACGAGTCCACGCCTGTCACAACGCTGCAGAGACCGCTAATGAGGGGAACACGGCAAATGCCATATCCCGATTTCCCAAAAACTTCGCTCAGTGGAAGAGGAGTCAGAATAAGCGAATACGTGTCTCCACTTACCCGTAGGTACTCGACCATTTCTGACGAAACAACGGGAAAAGTGTTCACTGTAATTCTGATGCTTCTTAAGACGCGATAATCTTTGCCGAAATGGTGAGAAAGTGGCTGGTGTCGCGGCATCTCACTTTTGCGCCCTGTTAAGCCCACTCAATGTTTTTATTTTATTTTATTTTTCATGTATCTACCCATGTTGGCAGAAGGCTACTGCACGACTGTTCCTTATCAAGCTAGGAGATAGGAGCGAGTTATAGTAAAATTGCCGTTGTGTTTCATAATAAATGCCATACAAAATTATCTGTACGTGTGGTTTTTTCAGAGCTTACCGTCTTTTTAAATTCTAATATTCTTAGATTTCATTCTTATATCGATTCTTATATTTATTCTACAGAAAGACTTGGTGCATTGCCTGGGGTGATACATTGGAAACACACAATTCCGAATACGACGAGCATCTCACGAAGGCGCAGTGGCATTTCTACGTGAGAACATCACTCGGGAAAAAAAAAAGTTGCTAACACTGCTGAAGATTTCACACGTTAGCACTAATGTCGCGGTAAACTGCGAATAACAGATCATGGCGCTTACAGTTAATTATGAATCAAGACACACACAGGATTTTCACACAAAAGAATTTAAAACAGTTTTTTCATCCATTTATTTGTGCTTTTTTTAAAATTCTTTCACCAGATATGCAATTAGTAGAACGGGGTAAGAACAACGTTATTTCATTATACATTCGTTGTAACACCCCACCCGTCACTTATCTGGTTTTTGGCGTGTGTTCACCCCAACTAATTGACTTTGACTAACAGATCAACAGTGAGTGCAAAACTGCCGCAATATCGGATAACGCAAAGAAAATACTAAGGCCCTGTGACTCCTGATTGAACTGTGGTGGCAGTGTTAACATTAATTGATTCAGAATTGACCACTCTTAATTAAAAGGGGTGCACGTTGATGGTATATTCAGCTATTGAACACCAGATGCAAATGTTGAACATAAAATTAATTAAGAAAGTGACTTGGGATTTCAGCTACTTGATTGAAAACAGTTGCAGTCGATTAGCACAAATTTATTTTAACTCCCAGCCTTCAATCATCACATTACATGACTCTCCTAACAGGCAGTGGTAATAAATTGCGTTTGCGTGGAGTAAAGCGCGATAAATCAAAAGTAATTCCTATCGACTGCCCCAGGCGTAATGCGAAGTGCGAGAAGAATTATACAATACATGGCCCATGAAACCCTCGTGGAAACTTTGCCGACGTGATCCAACAAATTAATCAGTGGCCGTAGCGGGCGCAATATCACCGAATTCAGCGTGGCGGGGCGTCGTCATTGTGCGGACGTCGGCCGACCTCGTGGTGCTGCAAGGCTGTGCTCATCTATTCACTCCTAACTATCTCGCTCAGTACATAGATGAACAAAAACTTTCTATCTCCAAGCTCAATCGTTCCGTTTGCTAAGTCCTAAACTGCAGAGATGGTCACTCTCTCTCAGGCAAGCTGAGTAAAGAACGCCACGTCCGCACTCAAGGCAAGCTGGAAACGGAAGACCTCTACAGAGACTTCGCCTCAGTGTCCCCTCCAGCAAAATCACTTACACCAACTGCAGCGCAAGTCGCGTTAATTATGCATCGCTTCCCAGTGCTGACCAATGCCTGCTCTGGGAAGTGAACAAATTGCCACAAAATTTCCCTTCCTCTCAACTTCTGCTATTTAGCTCCTCCCAGGCCACCCATCAAGGTTATCATCTGCATAAAACACCAATTTTTCCGAAATTCTGACTCCCAGGAGAGTACTTAAAATTCCTCGGTCCTATGTTCCCATCGGAGGCTGGTGTATTTCATTCTGTCGCTCATCACCTGATTTACTTCAGACTCTGCGGACTGTGAATTCAGCGTGAAGTTGCTGTAGTCACGAACACGCATATTTCAGCCTCCGTTGACTGTTCCAATGTAGCTTTGCGCGGCTTTCTCGCATGTTTCACTGAAAACGGGATGACGGACATTTATCAACAGGCGTACAAATTCTCCGTCTGCTTCCCGGTACACCAGCATGGGGTCAACCACCCACTCACTGTCACTCATCTTCAGGCAGCTGGAGGCCGCGCCCCGTTACCGCTTTCTCAGAGCTTGAGCCGCCCTAAGCTGCCTATTGTCGCTTCCCTTTGCCGCTCCCCCACCAGCCGGCCACGGTCACTCTATATACTTCCCTGGGATAAACTAGCCTCCAGTAAATCGACGCGTTTCCACAAAGTTTTCATGTTGTGTGAATTACTTTAAAACCATCACCCAACATTAATTATTCCAATATGTCCATACTATACCCTCTACAAGATGCATTGTACCTTGTCAGTCATTTTTGTTCAGCCCTGCTGTTCGCTCAATGTGAGTTCGGTGATCTTTAATGACTTCATGTAAGGGGCATAGTTCTTGCCATCTTACATCGTGAAGTAATCCTCTATGGACATGGGTAGTTAAATGAAAAACAAAAATAAAAATAATAATTGGGTTTCGATCACGGGGTGCAAAAGTGTGAAGGTGCGACGTTAAGACTCTGTACCACAGTTCAGTTGATCTATTTACTCGCTAAAAGCCGTAAAGTACCTCGAAAATTTTGACAGTCGTTTTCTTAGATCCGGTCGAGTATATACAGATAAGCCGAGATACGTGTTCGCTTATTTTGACCGCAAATTCCACTGAACGAAGTTTCAGGGAAATCAAGTTTTGCACTTGCCTTGGTCTCCTCGTAAAAGCACTGATGGCGGAGACGTCACAGTTCTTCTCTTCTTGCCCGACTCCAGCTGTATATCGAATGAAACTTTACGACTAGATATTCTTGGTTGAGTGTGATTTCGGAGCAAACTTTGCTTTTGTTCATAGTTCGTTGTAAAATGACATGTCGTCATTCTCTTACGCCTGTCTACTCCTGTATTGAATGATTTAATTTGATGTTTTGTTTAATGTTTTGAAGAAGGAAAGAAATTCCATGTACCGTAAAGCATAGCATTTATATTAGGTACGGAGCGATTTGTTAATATGTCAAGCTTACTGACGGCATCGTCCGAGTTTCTTACATAAGGGACAGTTGCAGCATTCTCTTGTAGTAATTTCGGGAACACCATAAAGTATAAATTAAAGTTAATGGGATTGAGATTCCTCCCGAGCAACACTCCAGTGGGATAAGTACTGCACTGTCTAGCCCTTTAACTGCGTAAACACGTTCGGGGCACACAGGGACAGGTACAAAGGCGCGCGCGTTGACACGTCCAGAGCAGTTAAAGGTCTAGTCCAGTACTAAACTTCATGTAAGGTTCTTACGTTAACGCGTCGTCGTTCTGAAAATTGTGTAACGCATCGGCAAAAAGATCATGTAGTAGTTTTAACACCAATTCTATTCATAAGGGTGGAAACTTTGAGAAAAAACAAATAGTGACTAATATAAATTTTGCAAGACGTAAAGGTAGTATTAAAATCTGTGTGTCTCTTGAGTGTATGTTTCCGTCAAATATGAACTTTGGCGGTCGATAGTGGTGCACGTAATATTAATGAGGCGATTAGAGACACTGTGGGTATAATGATAGCTTAACTCGGTCTTTGATAAACACTGTGCTTTTATGTCACAGCATGTAGCGTTAGCACGACAGGCTTCCTGTATTTGACCACCATATACACTCGCTGCACTCTCTGATAAGCGTATCGATATCCATATTGCGTCCCCTGGCAACTGTAGCGCTTCTGTCGCAACATAAAAGTTAATGTGTGGCCCTGCTTGTTGTTTATGGCGTGCATATGTGAATCACGAAGCCGATTTTTTCCTCTTTCTTTTGTTTATGCCGCGAATAATAATAGAATATTTAGATTTCATACCGTCTGTTTCCACATAAAATGTAATGTATGTCGAAAACCACTTTTTGCTGCAACACCACATCGTACATTCGCGGCCATCTTTTAGTATGCTACTGCTCGTTAAGTTTATATTTATTTTTCTTTCATGTCTCTTTAAGTTTTTATCAGTGTTTCAGCGTAGGTATATCGGAAGAGAACCCTTGTCTTATTTCTAACGAAGCGTCGTGCTTACAGCTTTCTTCTCTCGCGAAATTGTTTGCCACGTAGGTTGAAGAACATACCATCACATTCAAAGGATTGCGTATTTGTCTGAAGTGTAACAAGTCCTAGCTGGCAATCCTCAGCTGTCAATATGTCAAAGAAAAGTATGTGTTTACTCTTCAAATGACAGTTTGAAACGTAAATAATTGCCATTCTAAAAAGTGATGCTTGAAACGTTCTCTGTAAGTAAACAAATATCTTTTCTTCATAATCAAAACTTTTGAATGGTGGACACGGAAATAAATTGATAACACGGTGAATCTCACTCCATCGAGCTTGGATTTTGTAAAAAATTTGAAGACATTACTGGGGTTGCAGACTAACAGCCTTCCGTTGTCTTGGGCTCTTGGTTAAATTCTCTTCGTTTGAATGTCATCTTTTGTTATCCTATTGTTTTTGTACGGTGAGAACGAACATAAGTATTTGTGTACAACTAATTTTATTTTGAATCTGCGGAATAAGGAAAAGACTTTCTGAGTTTTAGAATTCGTCTTCCCAGGGTTCAGTAGGTGACACTGTTCTTTGCTGAAAGCATAAAACATTCGAGTAAGAAGTAGTTACTGTTTTGCGCAACAGAAAGACGTCGCCCGGGGTGTGCTATGACAAGATTCAAGTGAATTAATGAAAACCACCTCAGTTGCTGTTGTTACTTCACTGAGTCCACTACCGGTCTCGGTTTACACGTTAGGCCATTTTCAAGTTGTTCTGGAAACTGCTAAAATGTAATAAATACATATTGTAAATAATAAAAGCTGAAAAGTACAATATAATTACGGAGACAGCATAAAACTTACATTGTTCTGTAGATGAGTGACGCCAGATGATAAAGTACAAGTCAGATGGATTAAAAACTTATGTACCGAATGACATCGTGAGAAGAGTGGGCGTGACAAGGTAACAAAAACTATACAGTTCAATACATTAAAACTACTGGCACGCTTTAGCATTAAACGGATATATGTCTAGACATATTCGAAAACTCTATATTGCTTGTTCTACACGTGAAAGGTTAAAAATAATTATTGTATTTATTAAAAGGGTAAAGTAGTTTCAGTGAATAGAGCATCCAAGTTGAGTATAAAGCTAAGTACTCCAGCGTAGCTTGGGGGCTTATCGTATCTTACAACCATCTTTGGATACTATCCTCGTAGAAATCTGCCGCTTGATTATAACTTTCGGTAATTTAAAAGTTCTGTAAGAACTGCATAAAGCACATTTCATGAGACTTATGAGCGATAGGATGGTACAGAAATGGGTGAGAGCTTTTAAAGATGGCAGTACGAACGTGCATGATGCGGAACTAAGTGGGCGACCTTCAGTCATTACTGGCGATTTGGTGCAGAAAATTGATAAAAGAATGAGAGAGAACAGACGCTTTATGAGTTCGACGTTACGTAATGAGTTTCCTCAAGTGTCAAGAAGTGTGCTTTATGCACTTGTTGGAGAACGTTTAAATTATCGAAAGTTACGCTCAAGCGGCAGATTTCTACTAGGATGGTTGCCAAAGCTGGCTGTACGATGCAGTAACTGCCTTAACGTTGGTGGGAATTATGTAGGTTTAAGTACAGGCCTTCGTGTAAAATTACGTTACTTTCTTTAAAAAATGCGCCTCGTAGCTAGCCTTATAATCAGAGCAGTAGATTGTGAATATGTGGAAGTTGAGATTTAAATACGATGTGTACTTTTTTTTTTAACAGATTCCACAATCCTATGGGACCTTACCATAGAAAGGCAGCGATACAATATTTTTTAATGTAGCGCGTCGATTCCGTTTAGACTTGTGGAAATTATAAATTTCATCAACGATCGTGCTATGATAGCCGTTATTGCTGGTCATTAATTAAACAAGCAACTGTGGAAGCAGCACGTTCTCTGAAAATGGACAAATTAATAAGAGAGTCAGGTTTCTTAGAAAAGAGGGGTAAAGGATTTCCGTCAAGTGCGCTGATGAACTCTTCCATTTTCTTAATTGTACGCCATTGTTGTAAAACCAAGTGACTTCCACACACGGATAATTGGCGCCGAATGTATAAATCTCGGAAAGTTTACATGAGCTACTTTTGACCTTCTAGTAATTAATTAATTTCACTGTATTCCAGTTGGGCTTTCGTAGACTGTTTGACGTCACAGTGACAGACACGTTAATAGGAAAGAGAGGGGCCGAACGCGACTATACACATACAAATTTCGCAGTGTTGGCGAAGCACTCCTGATGGAATCTGTACTACCGTGCTTACCAAGTAATTCTGGGCGCATATTTATTTTTCTTGCTTGACGATAGCAAGCAACAAAATGAATTGTCTTGTTTTATGAACTATTTATACCGTTCGCTGATTTGAAAGTCTTCCCAAAAGATTAACAAATGATGCTCTGATGAACCCTCGTAATGAAGTCATTTCAATGTTTCTACTGAATATCTCTTCTTTTATTTCCATCATTGCGTTTATTCTGTGGTTATCGTCGTAGTGTTTGTGTATAGAGCTGTGTAACTATTTTAGAGATTTAAACAGCACTTTTGCATTCCTCACATTATTTTTCATTAATGGACTGATTTAAGTTTATGAGTTTAATTACTGTATTTACATCTAGATATAGTATATAATACTTTTCATGTGAGCTAACCTTGTCGTTAATTTTTTTGTTGTTTACGTAGTAAACACGGTTGTTGGAAGTTGTTCGTAAAAGTACTGATGCCCTGTCGTGCATGAATCATATGTTTCTTCTTATTTGCAGGGGCACACCTTCTAGTAGATCTTGTAGGGTATTCTGAATAAAGTCCCTGTAGACAGTACTTTTAGCGATGTGGGGCGCTCAACTGCGCGGTGATCAGCGCCCGTACAGAGTCCTAATTTCTACACCGTTCATGTTCTTTTCACAATCCAGTCTAGTCACTCTCACAAATGATGTTGATGACGAAATGATGAGGACAACACAAACACCCACTTCCCGGACAGAGAAAATCCCCAACCCGGCCGGGACCCGGTGAGCCAGAGGCAGCAACGCTAGCCCCTAGACCACGAGCTGCGGACAGTATGTTTAAAACGTCCTGGGAGAACGTATAACCCTACCAGACAGTCACAATTTCAGCTCACACATTAATCTTTAAACTGCTGCTGATGTCTAGCCTGTACTGCGGCATAAGGCATGCGATGGGCCCATATTTGTTGTTTGTGGAAGTTTGTTACTCTCCCTCTTCCATACGTTCCTTCGTTTATAAACGTAACTGAAGAATCAAACAACGGATCGTCAGCTTGTGCAGCAAGCCACCGGCAAAACTTCTCACATGGTGGGTGATTGGCGGCCGTGAGGGCCTGCACACGTTGAAGATGATACGGATACACGAGATACTGGTGAAACATCCTCCATGCTGAACTTGGCGACGAACCACATGCGAGGGCCACTTGTCTTTCGCTTCTTCGAAAGTTCGTAGAACGTACTCGTCCTGGTCAGGCGTACGAGCAAAACATGTTCTTCCCTGAACACTAGTTTGTGGAGATACAGGTCCTGTCTCGGCAGCGCGACAGTATTTAGCATCAGAAGTTGGCTGACCCGGATGGTTTTGGTTTGGAAACGCCGTCTGCCACAGTTGTGGAGCCTCGTATTAGTTACAATTCGCGCGGCCGTGCTAAAAAATCATATCTGCCTGCTCACAGAGGACCGTCAGTTAAGTCACCACCTGTTCTACAAGAGCGCAGGGGACAGACGAATGACGAAAGGAAACAAGTCTCCCTGACAGTACATCACCATCTAGGATACAACAAGTCAAACGGGCGCATAGATAAGTGAAGTTGTTGGGTTGTACCTGGAAAGCCTTTGAACGTTAACTTTTATTAATAACTCGGAAACAAAGTTTTTTCGGGCATATGTTTGCATAAAAAGTTTTCTATGGTGCTTAGCCACAGTCATGCAGTATTCTTTGAAATTATAAACCACCATTTCACTGTACATTACTGTATTTTTCTTCTGTACTATCTAGATTTCGGCTTTTATGCCTCGAGTACAGTTCTAAGTTTTTATACCATTAACACGTCAGATCTGGTAAAGTCAGCCCAAAGCAGGTAAACAAGAGTCTTGTGTACCTGCCTTGTGCTGACTTTACCAGATTGTGGGCTTTTGATAGTAACTGGAAAGTCCTAACCAGTGATGCCAATACATAAAAACTGTGTAACCATTGATATAAAATTTATATTCAAAAGCAATGATCTCACAGACATTCCCCGCCAATAACATAGCAAATAATACGACCAAAAAGTGTGTGTCCTCTCGGTCTTTATTTGTGTGGGGCCCCTGATATCCTGCATGACACTGAGTATTATTTCTACTCCATATGGGCATGATAGTTGTGGGATCCCGACGAACACGAGTAACATGGTGGCAGATGGAACACATGAGTAAACAACGTGTACCCTCTCATGCACTGATCGTCTGGGACCGCTGAGATCCCCCATGGACTGAATATGGCCCTCCAAAATCCGTCTATTCCATATTCGCATGGTGGTAGTGGAATCCCGACGGACACAAGTAGCAAATCGCGGAATGATAATCTGTCGCCCCAGTACGCCACGGTTCTTCCACTATCGAAATTAGACGCGTGACTGAACACATTTCACCTTCTTACAGATTTATAACACGATCTTTTTGGAAACAAACAACAAGCAAATGCGATTTCTGAATCAGATCCGGCTGCACAATCTTTTCTTACATATAGATGATGTTACTTCGTCTTATGTGCACCTGCGCTGGAATGCTAAATATTTGCTTATCCCCTGCGAGTATGATGCCAATCAAATGCAAATTGTGAAATCTAACTCCATCCGGTAGAATTCTGCGCACAACATAACTTAATCATAGCTAACACTTGGTTTAAGAATCATGAAAGAAGGTTGTGTACGTGGAAGAGGCCTGGAGACGCTGGCGGTTTCAGATAGATTATACAGTGGTAAGACAGAGATTTAGGAACCAGTTTTTAAGTTGTAAGAGATTTCCAGGGGCAGATGTGAACTCTGACCACTATTTATTGGTTATGACCTGTAGACTAAAAATAAAAAAACTGCAAAAAGGTAGGAATTTAAGGAGATGGGACCAAAATAAGCTGAACGAACCAGAGGTTGTAGAGAATTTCAAAGAGAGGATTAGGGAATAATTGACAAGAACAGGGGAAAGAAATACAGTAGAAGAAGACTGGGTAGCTTTGAGAGGTGAAATAGTGAAAGCAGCAGAGGGTCAAGTAGGTGGAAGGATGAGGGCTAGTAGAAATCCTTGGGTAACAGAAGTGATATTCAGTGCAATTAATGAAATGAGGAAATATAAAAATGCGGTAAATGAAGCAGGCGAAGAGGAATACAAACGTCTCAAAAATGAGATCGACAGGAAGTACAAAACGGCTAAGCATTGATGGCTAGAGAACAAATGTAAAGAAGTAGAAGCATATATCACTAGGGGTAAGATAGATACTGCCTGCAGGAAAGTCTTTGTGGCCGTTTCGTAGTTTGAAGTCAGTACACTGTGGCCTGGTGTGACAGACGGACTAGAGGTGCCAGATGTGGTCATTGCACTTCGGAAAGGCTTATGGTTGCACTGGTTGCGTGGAATCGTCTCTCTTAACCAGTGACAGTGGGCTGACTTTTTCTTGGCCTAGGCTAGTTTTAAGACAGCTTAGGCTGGTGGTGTGCCGTATTAGGGTTTGGATCCATGTTCGATAAAAATAACGTAGAATGGAGGATTAAAAAAATAAGAATTACAGGAGCTGTAAAAACACAGTAAAGCAGAGAGGTTGAATTGGGTTGGCCATGTTGCAAGAACAACGGAGAATAGACTACCTACAGTAGCATTCTGTAGAACAATAGATGGAACGAGAGGAAGAATTAGGTGACAAGATAAAACCCGGCAGAACACAGCTTGGGTTAACATCAACAGTAAATGGACAAAGAGTGCACTCGACAGAACGAAATGCAAGAGCAGACGTATGACTGATAAGATCCTTGCCATTTGTAAAGTAAGCCTATCCTTTTGTACTTGTGTTTTTGCTATCGAAAATTTTATTTTACGTATGTATGTGGCATATACAGTCTGCTATAGCCCTTATACACACAAATGAATAAATACTCAAGTCTGTAGTAAGCCTCATGCCAATTTGATGTTTGTTGCCTTCATGGTGTTGTAATTTTAATGGCAAGCAGTTTATATTTGAGAAAACCTTTGTAACAAACATATCACACTCTTCGTTGTCTCATACTGTTTAGATGGTGATGCCTTACGTGAGTTCTTCTTTCACTTGGCCCATTTTGCTTAATACATACCAATTAAAATTCTCAGTTCTTTGTTTCTACTTTTTCCTCCAGCATCGCTTTATTCTTTCACTGTGTCTCTGATGACAAGATTAAGCTTAATCTTCCTTCCTTCTGGTATGAACACTAATTTGAGAGCCGGCCGAAGTGGCCGTGCGGTTCTAGGCGCTGCATTCTGGAACCGCGAGGCCGCTACGGTCGCAGGTTCGAATCCTGCCTCGGGCATGGATGTGTGTGATGTCCTTAGGTTAGTTAGGTTTAACTAGTTCTAAGTTCTAGGGGACTAATGACCTCAGAAGTTGAGTCCCATAGTGCTCAGAGCCATTTGAACCATTTTTGAACTAATTTGAGAGATCTTAGGTCGTAAATTTCAACACCATTTGTTTAACAGATATTTCATGATTGTTGAGCTCCAGTGGTTAGTGGCTTCTTGTTTCAGGTTAGTGGCTTCTTGTTTCAAATATATTTGGAGATCGGAATAGACGATCAGTGGGAGAGCGAGTCCAAAGATGGCTGATGTCAGGATCTGCATTCCTGAAATTGATGACAACAGTATCAGCGTTTCCCAGAATCGCTGACGCCGGAATCCAGCGCCTGGGCAGTGATACTATTACTGGAATAACCCCCCCCCCCCCTCCGCTCCCCCAGCGTTCGAGCAATCAATCACTTTATTATTGGAATTTGCTCTCCTTCCCCCCCTTTAACATCTGACACCCACGTTGTTATTGTTGTCATCTTTGATGCAGCTTTCCATGCTACACTATCCTGTGCAAGCCTCAACATCTCCGAATAACTACTACAGCCTACATCCTTCTGAATCTGCCTACTGTATTCACTCTTGGTCTCCCTCTACGATTATTACCCTCCACGCTTCCCTCCAGTACTAAATTGGTGATCCCTTGATGCCTCAGAACGCGTCTTACCAGCCGATCCCTTCTTCTTCTTACCTTGTGTCACAGTTTCTTCTTCTCCCCAATTCTATTCAGTAACTTCTCATTAGTTACGTGATCCACCCATCTAATCTTCAACATTCTTCTGTAGCACCACATTTCGAAAGCTTCTATTCTCTTCTTGTCTAAACTGTTTACTGTCCATGTTTCACTTCCATACATGGCTACACTCTATATAAATACCTTCAGAAAAGAGCTCCTGATACTCAAATCTATATTCGATGTTAGCAGATTTCTCTTCTTCACAAACACTTCCCTTGCGATAGCCAGTCTAGATTTTATATCCTTTGTACTTTGAGCCTCATCAGTTATTTTGCTCCCCAAATAGCAAAACTCTTTTACTACTTTAAGTGTCTCATTTCCTAATCTAATATCCTGAGCATCACCTGATTTAATTCGACTACATTCCATTATCCTCGTTTTGCTTTTGTTGATGTTCATCTTATATCCTACTTTCAAGGCACTGTCCATTCCGTTCAGCTGCTCGTATAAGTCCTTTGCTGTCTCTGAGAGAATTACAATGTTGTCGGCAAACCTCAAACTTTTTATTTCTTCTCCATGGATTTTAATTCTTACTCCAAATTTTTCTTTGGCTTCCTTTACTGCTTCCTCAATATACAGATTGAATAACATCGGGGATAGGCTACAACCGTGTCTCACTCCCTTCCCAACCACTGCTTCCCTTTCATGTCCTTTCATTCTCGTAACTGCCATCTGGTGTCTGTACAAATTGTGAATAGCCTTTCGCTTCCTGTATTTTACCCCTGAAACCTGCAGAATTTGAAAGAGAGTAGTCTAGTCAACATTGTCAAAAGCTTTCTCCTAGTCTACAAATGCTAGAGACGTAGGTTTGCGTTTCCTTAACTTACCTTCTAAGATAAGGCCTAGGTTCAGTATTGCATCGCGTGTCACACCATTTCTACAGAATCCAAACTGATCTCCCCAGAGGTCGGCTTCTACCAGTTTTTCCATTCGTCTGTAAAGAATTAGCGTTATTATTTTGCAGCTCTGACTTATTAAACTGAGAGTTCTATAATTTTCACATCTGTCAGCACCTGCTTTCTTTGGGATTGGAATTACGATATTCTTCTTGAAGTCTGAGGGTATTTCTCCTTTCTCATTCGTCTTGTTTACCAGATGGAAGAGTTTTGTCATGGTTGGCTCTTCAAAGGCTATCAGTAGTTCTAATGGAATGTTGTCTACTGACGGGGCCTTGTTTCCGCTTAGGTCTTTCGGTGCTCTGCCAAATTCTTCACGCAGTATTATATCTCCCCTTTCATCTTCACGTACATCCTCTTCCATTTCCATAATATTGTCCTCAAGTAAAACACCCTTGTATAGACCCTCTATATACTCCTGCCACCTTTCTGCTTTCCCTTAAGACGAGTTTTTCATATGAGCTCTTAATATCCATACAGGTGGTTCTCTTTTCTCCAACGGTCTCTTTGATTTTCCTGTAGACAGTATCTGCCTTACCCCTAGTGATATATGCTTCTACATCTATACATTTGTCCTCTAGCCATCCCTGCTTAGCCGATTTGCACTTCCTGTCGATCTCATTTTTGAGACGTTTGTATATCTTTTCGCCTGCTTCATTTACTGCATTTTTATATTTCCTCCTTTCATCAATTACATTGAATATCACCTCTGTTACCCAAGGATCTCTACTAGCCCTCATCTTTCCACCTACTTGATCCTCTGCTGCCTTCACTCTTTCACCTCTCAAAGCTACCCATTCTTCTTCTACTATATTTCTTTCTCCTGTTCTTGTCAATTGTTCCCTAATGCTTTCTCTGAAATTCTCTACAACCTCTGGTTCTTTCAGCTTATTTGGGTCCCATCTCCTTAAATTCCTACCTTTTTGCAATTTCTTCAGTTTTAGTCTACAGGTCATAACCAATAAATAGTGGTCAGAGTACATATCTGCCCCTGGAAATCTCTAACAATTTAAAAACTGGTTCCTAAATCTCTGTCTTACCATTATATAATCCATCTGAAACCGCCAGCGTCTCCAGGCCTCTTCCACGTATACAACCTTCTTTCATGATTCTTAAACCAAGTGTTAGCTATGATTAAGCTATGCTCTGCGCAAAATTCTACCAGGTGGCTTCTTCTTTCATTCCTTATCCCCATTCCTATTCACCTACTACTTTTCGTTCCCCTTCCTTGTCCTACTATCGAATTCCAGTCCTCCATGACTATTAAATTTTCATCTGCCTTCACTATCTGAGTAATTTCTTTTATCGCATCATACATTTCTTCACTCTCTCCATCATCTGAGGAACTAGTTGGCATATAAACTAGTACTACTATGGTAGGCGTGGGCTTCGTGTCTGTCTTGGCTACAATAGTGCGTCTACTGTGCTGTTCGTACTAGCTTACCCCCATTCCTATTTTTCATTCATTATTAAACCTACTTTTGCATTACCGTTATTTGATTTTGTATTTATAACCCTATATTCACCTGACCAGAAGTCTTGTTACTCCTGCCACTGAACTTCACTAATTCCCCCTACATCTAACTCTAACCTATCCTTTTCCCTTTTTAAATTTTCTAACTGCCCGATTAAGGAATCTGACATTGCACGCTCCGATCCGTAGAACGCTAGTTTTGTTTTTCTTGAATAACGACGTCCTCCGCTCACATATACACCAAATTACACCTAATATACACAGCACATACCTCATACATATTCTACTCTGGCTGGATGGTGAAAACATCAACTCACACCAGCATATTGAGTCACATATAGACTATTTTTTTAGTGTATGATGCACTCATTACGCCTTTATTTTAGCATAATTGAATTTCCTGTTCCATTCACAAATGAAACCCAGGGTTATACATTTTTCTCCATACTCGGTAGCGTGGACATGTCTGTGCTAATGATAGCTGGTTGCTAAGTAGCACGAAATACCGCTGTGAATCGATTTCCGAAAATCGGTTGCATGCTCTGTGTGTGTGTGTGTGTGTGTGTGTGTGTGTGTGTGTGTGTGTGTGTGTTTGTGGTGAGATGATATGGGCAGAGGGAAACCGCAGCCGCCCACGAAATGCGCCCAGTATAGTGCTGTGGGCATCCTGGAACTATAGTGTCTCTCTCTATGTTAATTAATAGGTAAGCATTAAGATGTGTTGCTGACACATAGAAGAATGGAGGATGCGTGTTATTCCAATATTACGAAGTTTTTTCTTACCTACCTCTACAGTGGATAGCTCTGCTGGCAGATTTGGCGGGTGTGTCCTGAGCATTTGGTGTGGATGTCACATGACAGGGCGAATCGCCTTGTATATATATGAAACTTTTTCTTTCTTTCTTTCTTTACTGTAGGAGGATGTGGAAGATGGGCAGTGGTCATGCTTTGTAGTGCTTATAGATATGGTGGGTAGTAAAACTTTGTCTTCGAGGTAGTGCTTCTAATTTTTTTTCTCTTAACATCAGACAGCTAATTCTACCAATTTTTTAACGTGTGCATTTTGGTCTACTCCACCACTTTTTACAGCTGGTCGACATTACAAGTGGACGCGTAATGTCATTTTTTTTCATGTATAGGCAGTCTAGGGCATGGTGGCCGTCCAGATTACATAGTGTGCGTCTTATATGATACACACCACCATCCACCTCTCTCATATTGTCTCTAAATTCCAGCACTGGATCTGGGACTGTACCAATAACAGCAAAACCTAGTTATAGACAGATAATGTCATAACGTTATTAATTTATTATAGTGGTCAGTGTAACGTTATCACAATAGGTCAGTGCATCTGCAAAGTATACATGTAATAGTTCTCTGTGAAAGCAGCACAACGTTAGCTATTCGTCTCACGCAAAACTGAGTTTGTTAATAACAAAAAGAATTGACAGATACGTACTGTCAGATTCCTCTGTGCGGCTGATTGCTGCTGCAGATGGTGGCGCTTCATACTCGATGGACATGCAGGCGGTAAATGACGGCGCATACACAATTGAACTATAAAAATTAAAACTGCGTGAGGGGAGGGGTCCAAGTTTTTGAACACCATTGGTACCCTGAGACCCTTCTGTATTTTAGCAAAATGCATAACTCCATTGGTCAAAGTAATAGTGTCATTGGGTGCCGGATGTTGGCGTCAGCAATTCCAGAGTAAGTAGATGCTTACGTCAATTCCAGGAATGCTACGCTGATGCTGACGTCAGCCATCTTCCGGCTCGTTCTTCTACTGATCCTCTACATAAATTTACGATATGACTATGGATATTCATTAAATGTAAGTATACAGAAAATTTAAATTCACTCGTCAGTATTTTTCTTGATATCTGTCTTACGGTCTTACTTTTCTTCTTAATGTAGTGGTTTTCTGTAATTGTATATTGAACCGAATGTTTGACTTACTACGTTTCTTTTCCTTTCCGTGCAAGGTGATCCAGTGGTTAAGGCATTGTTCTTTTATTCTGATTTACAACATAGTTACAGAGGTCCACGAATTATTTTGTGAAACCTGATATTACTCTTTGAGCACGTCCACTGTCGACCTCCTACCCCTTTCTTGTCTGATGACGCTGCTGCTAATGTAGTCGACACTCATGAGCTATTAAATTATAATCGTCCTTAACTTTGCTTTGTTTTCAAGGTACATGAAATTTGGGGAGCTTGTTTCGTAAATTAATGACTTGGCCTTAATTGGAGAGCTGTGGATTGGTTAAGACTTTTAAAAAATCGCTCCTACATCCACTTTAGTTATTCAAAATATTTCGTCGAGATAATGTATCGTTACCGTGAGTTTCATGTTTCTCATATTAATTCATTTTATACTTTTTGTTTGTTTTGGGAACGTTAAGTGTGATAGTATAAGAATTTTTAAATTGTGTTCACAGTACGCCGGACTTGAAAAGATTGAATACCAGATTCACAGCAACGAATGCTTTCCCGAGATACTTGCTGCTTATAGCTTAACACGAACCGTACAGGCTTATGAGCAGGGATCGAATGTGCACTTTGGATTAATACTCCTTGGTCTGGTACGCTAGTCACTCTGATTAGCTTTTTGGTAGGTTTCCTACATGTGTTTGGGCAAATTCCATGCTGGTTTTCAGTCTCCGCCTCAGAAGGCACGTAACACTATCAGTTAAAAATGCGATGACGCAGAGAAAATGACGTAACACGATTCACAGATGGCGCATTCAATTTCCCTCTTGGATTAACCGAAGTCCGTGTCATCACGAGGAATATCCGGCTACAGAGTTAGAATGAAAGTAGTCACCGAGTCAAGAAACTACGAATTACGCCGTTACGCTCGAAGAGTCTCGCTAGGAACAACGAGGCGAAGAAACCAAATCTGCAGAGTCTGTCGGTTATTAAGCCGTGCTACGGTGAGAATTTGGAATGCAGTTTGTAGTGTTAACCATCTGCGTTTTTCGTCATCCTTGGTTTATTTATTGCATTGGATAGGTGCATAAGTTAGTAGCGTTTTCCCATAAGTTTAATAACGCAACAGATACACATAACGGAGACTTTAGTCTTCAATAATATATTCTCGTTTGGTGTTTACGACAGTCTGCCAACGCTGGGGTAACTTTTCGATTCTGCAACTGTAGAAGTCACGTGGTTTTGAGGCGAAGAACTCGTGGAGCCATATTTGGAGCGCATTTTCATCCGGGAAGGTAGTTCCTTGAAAGATGTTCGATAGAGAGCGGAAAAGGTGAAAATCTGAGGGCGCAAGATCAAGCGAATTAGGTGGGTGCGGAATGGCTTCCCAACCCAACTACTATATAGGGCGTTTTGTCAGTCTAGCAAAATACAGGCGGGCGTTATCGTGGAGTAGCATCACTTCACGTGGTCTTCCCGGTCGTTGTTCTTGTATGTCAACTGCAGGACGTCTCAGGTGTTGACAATAAATATTGGCAGTGATGGTTACACCTTGGGGAAGCAATCCGTGCTACAACACACTGTCAGTGTTCCACCAGATGCATGACATTATCTTCTGTGGATGCGTACAGGTCTTTGTACGGGGTGTTGTTGCTTTGTTTTGGCTCAATCATTCCTTTTTTTCCATTACATTAACGTACAGAAGCCATTTCTTGCTTACCAGTAACGATACAGGATAGGAATGGTAAGTGTTTCTCATGAGCCAGTTGATACGAGCAAGCAGAGATGCACATACGGCGACCCGTTGATTTTTGTGTAGAGCGGTTCTGAATCTTCCCCATTGCATGCAAATGTCCCTCGACGGTGGAATGATAACTGTTCATCACATTTGCCAGTTCTCGAGTACACTGACGTGAATGATTGTGGATTAATGCGTTTAAACGATCTTTACCAAACCATGAAGGACTTTCTGAACGTGGAGAGTCACGAAGGTCTTCCTGAACGTGGAGAGTCACTAATATGAAAACGATCCTCCAAAGAACGAGAAAACGATTTTCTTGCCGTGCTCTGTCCAGTGGCGTTATCCTCACACAGCGCATATGTTTCTGGTTTCCTTTCTTTGATGTCACTCATCTACTGAACTCAAACAGAAGAACACGTCGGAAATGTTCCGATTTCTCCACTCGGCACTCTATTTTCTAGCGTCCGCACCTCCACTCACTATCTACAAATGACAAAAAGACAGTTTGTAAAGTCAAATGGCTTCAGCGAACTACAAGCAAAAAATGACAATCAATAAATAAACGCGTAGTAACCGATATAATAACATGGAAAATTGAAACACTACGAACTTGTGCATCAATCTAATAATTAAGGATTTTGACGGAGGCAGCGGTGTTGCGGAGATACTTGCGCGAACTGCGGGAGTGTAAGCGTAAGAGTCTGCCGCTAGGAAGACGTCGGCGGCCTAGACAGGGTTTATCTTGCGAGGTGGCGTCCTTTGCATGTGTTCGCCGGTGAGAGATTAATGTGCCCTGATGAAAATAATACTTTCATGGTGAGCGAGCTACAGTGGCCGCGCCGAGGACCATTAATTATTTGGTGTGCCGCCGCCGCGGCGCGCGGGAAGATGGATTGCGGCGGCGACCCGGGGTCGGCTTGCCTAATGCGCGGCCGCCCGTTGCAGGCTGCGCCCAGGGCTACCTGCAGCGCCGTGGACTCCATAAAACTGGATAATAGGCCTCGGTTTCCTGCTCATCGCGAATGCTCAGCCACTGCACTCGCAGTGCGGGTGGTCAGGAGCCCTAGTGCTCCCACATAGAGAGAGACTGAGAGACAGATGCCTTACGATTGAGTGCTGACTTTGCGACCCGCGAAATATCCACTGATGTACATAAGTACATAATCACTGAATTGTTAACTTACATTTTCGTATTAATCCAATGTAGATTAGAACGGAGTAGGAATAATCAGGAGGTTTCATCAAGTAAGGAAATGTTGTTGAGGTGAATATGAGGAGGTGAAAGAGGCACTCAAACGAAAACGAGACACTTGGAGCCGCGCGGAATGGCCGCGCGCTTAGAGGCACCATGTCACGGATTGCGCGGCCCCTCCCGCCGGACGTTCGAGTCCTGCCTCGGGCATGGGTGTGTGTTGTTCTTAGCATAAGTTACTTTAAGTAACGTGTAAGTCTAGCGACCGATGACCTCAGCAGTTGTTCTCGTAGGAATTCACACACATTTGAACATCTTTGAGATACTTGGAAGGAAAGCAAGTAAATTGTTTATTATTTTAGAAGTAATTGCTGTAACTGTTAATACATTTATCTCACTGTGAGGCAATATGGTCAACCCCTTCATGGAAAAATGTATGTACCCTTGCGTGTACCTCTTTGTCCGAAGCAAATCGACGGCCACGAATGTCTTTCTGCTGCTCTCCAAAAATATTGAAATTGCTTGGGGAGAGATCGGGACAGTAGGGAGCTTGCATAAGGGCTTTCCAGCGAGACTTGAGCAGCGTAGTCGAAACAACCTTGGCAACATGTGGGCGGGCATTATCCTGCATCAGAATGATGTCATCCGTCAACATTCCTGGTCGTTTATAGGGCTTAATTTCGGTTGGAAGGGCGTTTCGGCACGTCCCGGGGAATTTTTTCAGCTCATTGGAACAATTCGGCGCCGGAGATTTAAAATAATGTAAGTCTATTAAATCGCAACGTAAATATAATTTACCACTGTTCAGGCACCAGTGAACACGTTCATCGAGCAGCTTCAGTTAACTTTTTGAACGTTGCGGCTGGCAGCAGTTGAAAAAAAAATGACATCATGGTCCCAAAGACTACCGATTTGTGTCGATCTGTTTCGAGCAGGACTAGGTAGCAGAGTGACACGTCTTCGGGGACAGGCGGTAGTGCCAGTTGTTTATTGTGTTTCTCTTCTTATGAGTATGAGTTATTTTATAAAAACCACAATACCTGAACAATATTCTGCAAAAAATTATTGTTTAGTGTTTCTTTTATCACAACTTTCAGCAATCGAAACTTCAGATTTTTATGCCTTGCGGGTGGGGGGTGAAGGATGGGAGATTTCTATGGTTGAAGAGCCGCGTTCCGGTACCTAAATTTTTAGAAAGTAAGCACTGGCCGTTTGGACTTTACGGTGCGCTCCAATTTTTGCCAGTTGTTCACATACCACTGTCCGTTAATTATAACGCCGTATTGCAGGAAGTCAATGAGCGGCGGGCCCGTGCAGTGAAACAAAAAGTTCATCATGACTTTATCGCAGCTGGCGTAGCTGTTGTTTCTACTTTGCTATAAAAGTTTCACTGAGAAGTCCGTACACATTCTCCACGCAGTCCCTCAGTGTCCTCATGCGATTTCCACATTTAAGGGGTCCTGAGGAAAGACACCAGTGGCCGTCGATTTGCTTCGGATGAAGAGGTGCATGCCTGAGTACAAATATGATTCCGTAGGCAACCGCAAACATTGTTCCATGAAGGCATTGACCGTCTTCTCTCACTGTGGGATAAATGTGTTAACTGTTACGGCGTTCATTTTGAAATAACAACTGGTGTATTTAACTTTTTCCTACGTGTCTCTTTTGCATTTGACTGCCCCATATACCTTGCGTTCGCTACGATGTTCCGGAATCAAGGAGGTTCAAATGGTTCAAATGGCTCTGAGCACTATGGGACTTAACTTCTGAGGTCATAAGTCCCCTAGAACTTAGAACTACTTAAACCTAACTAACCTAAGGACATCACACACATCCATGCCCAAGGCATGATTCGAACCTGCGACCGTAGCGGTCGCGCGGTCCCAGACTGTAGCGCCTAGAATCACGGAGAACAACAATTTTAGTTTAATTTCAGTGTCCTTACGTCCTGTATCTGGATCTCCCGCCTCCCCCTATAAACTACTGAACTTACCGAAATATGCCTAAGCGACACAGATAACCACATCATTGGTGCAACCACAACTTCGTGGTATCTATGGGGAGGCAAGTAAACCCATTTTTCCTGAAGAGGGGCAGCTGCATTGTCAGTAGTTGAAGGCAAAATAATCCTGATGATCGATCCGGCATCGTAGAATTAGCCAACGTGGCGTCAGTATGTTGGTAGTGGTAGCGGCTGAAAGTTAAGGGAAACTTAAGTATTTATTATTCCCAAGGACATTCAGCTCTGATGATGACAGCATTCGGTTCTCCGGGCGGGGACTACTCAGGTTCAAAAATGGTTCAAATGGCTCTGAGCACTATGGGACTTAACTATTGAGGTCATCAGTCCCCTAGAACTTAGAACTACTTAAACCTAACTAACCTAAGGACATCACACACATCCATGCCCGAGGCAGGATTCGAACCTGCGACCGTAGCGGTCACGCGGTTCCAAACTGACGCGCTTAGAACCGCACGGCCACACCGGCCGGCGACTACTCAGGAAGATGTCGTCAAGAGAAAACACGAAACTGTCGTTCTGCGGGACGGAGTGTGAAATGTTAGATGGCTTAATCGATTAAGTAAGTTAGATAATTTAAGAAGGGAAATGGGTAAGTTCAAATTAGATATAGTGGGAATTAATGAATTAATGAAATACGGTGGCAAGAAGAATAGGACTTATGGTTATGTGAGTAGAGGATCATCAACACAAAATGAAATAAGGGTAATGCAGGAGTAGGTCTAATAATAAGTGTGTAGTGAACAGTTTAGTGAGCACATTATCATAACAAATACAGACAGAAGAACAACACCCACATCAGTAGTACAAGCTCATGCGCTACCAGCGCCGCATTTGATCAAGAGACTGAAAGAATATATGAAGTGAGAAAATAAATTGTTCAGATAGTTAATGGAACCGAAAACTGAATTGGCGGAATGTAATTCAGTAGTAGGAAAAGTAAGAGAATGAAAAATAAAGGAGAGCAAAGGGCAAAAGGAATGAAAGGGGACACTACCTGGTAGAATTCTGTACACAGCATAATTTAGTCGTTGTAAACCATAGGTTTAAGAATCATGAAAGGAGGTTGCATACGTGGAAGAGATCTGAAGACACTGGACGGATCCGATAGATTGTATAGCGATGGCACAATTTCGCAACCAGATCTTAAACTGCAAAACATTTCCAGCAGCAGATGAGGACTCTTGACCCTAATTTACTGGCTGTGAACTGCAGATTAAATCTGAAGAAATTGCGGGAAGGTAGAGACGTAAGGACAAGAGACCTGACTACGTGGAAAGAACCAGGAATTGTTGAGAGTCTCGACTAGAGTGTCATCAGTTTGAACTTTTCAGTAGCGGCATTGTCACGTGTGAATATCATTTATTTTTGCGTATTAATACATAGTTCCCTCGTTTGTGAAAAGTGCGCCCAGTAGTAGCACGCTCCTTCCTTTGGCTGTGTGTCGGGCGAATGAAACGAAGTGTGTTGGCTGGCACGGACAGGCGCTTCAGACAGCCTAAGCCCCGGACGGCAGGTAATCGCGTTTGCCGTATTGAGTTCGCCGGCTTCAGACGCGCGCGGCAGACATGCCGACGTCCTTTTGTTTCCGTCGACGCTGCTCTCAAAACGCCCGCAACAAATGCAGCGAACCGGGTAAGCGCGACATGTGTCAAAAACCTAATGAAACAGGCGGCGGTGGCGGAAAACGGCGACGTCAGCCAGAAATACATCCCCACTGTGCCTCCACTGACAGTTTCAGCTCGATAATATTAACGCCTGCCATTTCTGCGGTGCCTGTGTTGGCGGCGTGTAATGAAACTGGAACGTCAAAATTTTTCTGCCGCTCATGACAGATATTTTCGACACTCGAGAGCCTAGATATTGGTTTATTGCTGGAGAGGGAATTCAGCTCAGTACTTCTCAAAGCAACAAACTAAACAGTAGACAGCTATGTTTTCGATATAGATGAATCTCTTCACCGTCACGAAAATTGTTGTAACATTTATAACGACTGGTCATGAAGTGAGTTTTAGTCACCAGCCCGCATTGTAGTAAAGATTTTGCCCCACACCTCCGTCTGCCTTCTGCTGACACCTTGTGACCCACGTTGTTTTCTCTCAGATCTTTCCGGATCAGATAGATTTGGTTGAAAAGTTTTTCGGATCCGATTGGTTTCCGCTTCATTAAACTCTACGACCACATCGTTACTGTTATTATAGGGTTATGACCTTTCCTACGGATAGCTTTCTTCAGTTCGTCAGTTGTCTTACCAAAATGCTCACTACGCTAGTGATCAACTGCATTAGACACGCTCCTCTGTGGCATGGTTCCTACACATAACGTCAGTGTTTGAGAGCTGTGTTGTTGCTTGACCACCTTCCCACTCGTTTAAGATGGGAAGCTTTGAAATGCAAGGGGATAGCATACGTCTTGATGCAGTCTCATATGTGCGCAAGTAAATAATGATGAGTTGACTTCGTCAGTCAGAAATGTGAAGAAGAAAGATCCCCGTGTCTTTCTGTTGAGAACGTTGTCGGTTTTACGAGTGCGAGTCAATAAATAAGTCGCAAACTGGGTAGAGACGTCAGAGCCGCGTGTATCTGACTAAAATTCATTTTCCTTATCAGTATACTATTGTTGTAAACTTAAACACTTATCCCATCGTTTGAGAAGGCGTTAAAAGCCTGCAACATAGAATTCTTTTGCCAACGTTCGCATCTAAAGCGTGGCATCTCGGGATATAACGAGTTTATTTGGTTCCTGCAGTTGCTGCAACCTTGTGTCCTGAGGGTAGCGAAATATCCGTAGACATGGAAACAGTTTGTCTTCGCTGGATAACCAGGGTGGTCAGGACGCTCCTTGTGTGTAACTTTGTCTTGTCCTTTGCTGGATTCCTTTATCCAATTGAACACAAATTTCCATGAAATGTAGTTCTAACCATGTACAGGACGAATTTCACTGTGGACGTGCTCTGCGGACAGTCCTGTGCCCCACAATAATCTTGTTGTGCTAATGGGGTAAACACTTAGAGCACACCTACCATCTTGATCTGACTGCTAATCGGTAACCAGTGGCCACGGAATGCTGTGTAATGGCTACCTTCTACGCGACAGGGGCTGCCACCTTCTAGATACATAAGGGCGCGAATTTTAAAACGATATGCAGTATTCTGGCATTTGTGACTTATTTCTTGACTAACCCTCTTATATCTAGTCTCTTGTCGTTAGATTTAAACTTTGTTCAGAATAATACCTCGCCATCATCCTGAACTGTGCGCTGTTCACAAGACTCATAGTTTGTTAACAGTGAATACGTTTACGGATCATGCCATACAGACGTCCTTTCACTAGCAACTAGTTTCCTCGCCTGCGTTACTGTCACTTTCATGTGAATTAAGATTATTATAGACGCTCGTACGTGACGACGCGTTTATTTCATTATGGGACATGCACTGTCTCATGCTTGGCATACAGACCAGCTGTCTAATCTGAATTATACACTTTCTTGGTATGCTGCAACTCCTCAGTCAGCAGGTGAGCTCTACAGTCAGTTGTTTTGAGGATATCGCATGTTGTCGTGCACCTTGTGTTGGTCCATAACCAAGATATATTGCGTCTAGAAAACTTCGTCAGATCATTAAAATGACATATTCTGGCATAAGTGACGTTGTTGCTGACATGCTGCTGTGCGCCATAGGGCCAGAACGACTTCTTTGTGGCCCTACGTTGTTCACTTCACCGAGATTTAACACGCTGCTCACAAGGAAAGTGTAAATACGGCTGATGCCTAACGATTCACTGCTTACCGTTAACTTAGAATCACGTGCCCAATCATTGCATGAAGTACTAATTTTCTATGGAGATACCACAATTTCAGTTTGTCGAGCAATTAAAGTGATTGCTTACCATTTCGAATGAAAAATACAATGTCGAATTCGAGCACGCGATCTAATTTGGAAAATACTTTTTTATTCATAACTGTCTTGCTTGCAATGAATGTACTTACAACAGATGACCAGTTTCGAGTCTTTTTGTGTCATCATCAGACTCAGTACCTTGTTACAAAAGCAACACATCCAACATTCATCTTGCTCGCTTTTGGCGGAAGATGTCAAGTGACCAAGATTAGCAGTAGATCGATGCTCTAGGTGTTCCTTTTGATATAAGATCCTGGTTCTGATGATGACTCAAAAAGAGTGGAAACCGGTGAACTGTTGTACGTCCACCCAATTGCATCAACACCACCTTTCTCCATTTCATTTGTTGCTCGTGGTGGTTAAATATATAATATTAATATATTTTTTCTCCTGAGGCGACGGGGTCTCTTTCTGCTCAAGCCGCCACGAGTCTAACAACTCTTCTCTGAGTCCATGCATGGCGACTGTGGGACCGCCAACTCGTCGCTGTACTTCTTAATTTCCTGTGCTGCAGTCGTACTCTCTGATCATATCTTATTCCTTGCTGAAAACATATCTACAGCCCCAGGCTTTTCCTATTTTGTTTCTTTATTTTACACCACTAGTTCATGTCTGATCCCCACATCCGGGTTTGACTACCACGTTTCAAATATTTTTATGGGAGTGCGGGATATGCAGGAAAGGTCGCCCAATACACAACATGAATGCCACTCCACATGTGGTTGGGGGACGGGGGGGGGGGGGGGGGGGGGCGCCTCAGGTACCTATACGTTGGTAGTCCCTGACTACGCAGGGGACAGCTGTTACCTCCCTGCACATGAAGTGGAGGGTGTCGTGGACTTTCCGACTATAGGCCTTGCGACCCGCCACGTCAGCATGGTGTTTCCAACCACTGATATTTTATCGTGATTTTTCCGACCGTTTTAGTAATCAGAAATCCCCCTTCACATTTTATCCAGATTTTGGACTGTCCATCCACATAGTACATAGACATGGTTAAATATTTATTATTTATTTTTACCTTTTTTTATCTCTACAATGTTGCTGTACCAAATGATTAAACTTCGTGTCTTATTTTATGAATATTAATTTCTCACTCAGTTTTCGGCAAGAAAGCTTAAAAATCATCTTAAATCCCACGAGTCGTTATATAGACCCCATTCTGATAATATCTTTCAACCTTTTGTCAAGATCTATGTGTCTTTTTCTTCCTTTTTGAAAAGGCAGGTCGGTAGAATCTTTTTGATTTCAAATGTATCATTTACTGCTTCCTCCTCCTGCTTATGTCTCAGAATGTGAATTTTCGGATGTTTTTGATTTATTGAGGAGTTTAGTTTCGTACGCCAACCTCCCACAGCATTCGTGTTCCTGTGCCGCTGGTTAGAAACATTCAATATTCCACTGGGTATACTAGGATTTTCTATCGATTGATTGACTATGTAGTTCGCGAATTTCACGATCTTTTCTTCACTGCTCATTTTCTCCATTATTACCACCCACTCTTTATCAACACTGTTTTCTGGAAGATATGCCACTGCAGCACACACACGTGGGAAAACGGACTTCCTCTTTATCCCTGTATTTCTCCGTTAATCCCAGTTCTTGTACTTTCGTTCGCAGACGTTGGTTGAACTGAAAATTGCAACCGGAAAGGGATGTTTCGGGGAACATTGTTTTCGTAGCTTTGATTTGTGACAGCATCAGCATCACCTTTGTGCCCGCCTACTTTTCGGATGCACATACTTTGTGCTTTGA
This sequence comes from Schistocerca americana, assembly GCF_021461395.2. Classification (NCBI taxonomy): domain Eukaryota; kingdom Metazoa; phylum Arthropoda; class Insecta; order Orthoptera; family Acrididae; genus Schistocerca; species Schistocerca americana. Next base: position 723,884,135 of record NC_060121.1, read on the forward strand.
TTAGGCACGTGATGACAAGGTGAAGACAGCTCCTATACTTTAACCATCCTAACGCTGAATTATGTAGTGACTCTTTCATTGGCTGGAAGCTGCTTCAGGCTCTTGAACCGTTACAAAATACCGTTACAGATCATGGTTCGATCAATAATAAAATGATTGAACATGTCAGTGTTACTCAAAGATTCCATCCAGCCTTGGCCTTCATCCATATTTGGCTACATATGTCATCATCCCAATCGTTAAACCAAGCGAAATACCGACTGATCTCATTAACGTGCCTTCCAGTCTACTTGAAAGGTTGGTAGCCTAATGATTATGCTGGGTTCTCGAACCACTGGGCCTTTTTTCTCCCTTATCAGTGTGGTTCCCAGAAGGATCAATCTCCAAGCGACCATGTGGTAGGTTGTAGAAACTAACCTGACTAACTTTTCTAAACGCCAACCTATCATTGCAGTCTTTATTGAATTACAAAAGACACAAAACACAGTTTGGTACCACCAGGTTTTACTTATCGCTCTCCGGTGGCGCTTTCGAGGCTCTCTAGCGATTTTTATTCCTCGGTTTTTATCCCACCGAGTGTTTCACATTAGAATTGATACATCTCTCAGCTCCCCCAGGTCCATGATTGCGGCTCCCTCAGGGCACGGCTCTGTGCTGAGTGTTACACTAGACTTTATCGCCACAAATGATCTTAATCGGAACAGTGGTCATCCCTGCGCTCTATGTTGACGACCTTTGCGTTTGCTATAGCTCCCAGTCTGTAGCCTTGAGTGAAAACCATCTCCAAGGTGCCGTACGGAGGGTCTCCTCTCGGACCCTTTCCCATGGCTTCCAGTTCTCTCGCATGATAACGAGAGTCATGTGTTTTTGTCTTTATACCACGCTCCATCCTGACCCAGAACTGTACTTCGATACCCAGCATTTGGACGTAGTTCCACAGTTCCAATTTTTGGAATTCTTCATCGACGAAAAGCTGACATGGCTGCCGCGCATTCATTCTCCTCCCCAAAGTGGGAATTTTACCTCCTAATTTCTAATGGTACCAATTTCTCTTCACTTGCGCAGTCACGATAAGACAATTTCCTAGTCATCCAGCTTATGAAACAGAAGGGGCAACGGCTATCTGATACTCACCCTCACGTGGGAATTCCGGTTGGAATACGAAAAAAAAATGGTTCAAATGGCTCTGAGTACTATGGGACTTAACTGCTGTGGTCATCAGTCCCCTAGAACTTAGAACTACTTAAACCTACCTAACCTAAGGACATCACACACATCCATGCCCGAGGCAGGATGCGAACCTGCGACCGTAGCGGTCACGCGGTTCCAGACTGTAGCGCCTATAACCGCACGGCCACTCCGGCCAGCAGTTGGAACACGCCTCGAGACCTTCTGCAGGTACCTCCGACTACTCCACTGTAGAATGCGCTCTCTGTATAGTTCTACACACGCTTTTTTGGTTAGTATACAGACAAAACGAATTATGAGCGATCCACACTCATGCTCATAAATTAAGGATAACTGCAGAATGTGGTGTCACACAACGTGGCACTACACAAAACTGGCGCTAATAGCATAAGCACATTGGGAACTCACACAAAACAGATCTCTAAGTCCACGGTATTGGTGATTAGTTGAGAAAACCGTCCCGAAACACACGTGTTGCAAAAGGCCACTGTTTCCTGCGTATGTACCCCGACATCAATATGGGATATGATCACCATGCACACGTACACAGGCCGCACATCGGGTTGACATACTCTGGATCAGGTGGTCCAGCAGCTGCTGGGGTATGGACTCCCATTCTTGCTCCAGTGCCTGTCAGAGCTCCTGAAGTGTCGTAGGGGTTTGAAGATGTTGACCGAGGGCATCCCAGACGTGCGCGATGGGGTTTAGGTCTGGAGAACAGGCAGGCCACTCCATTCGCCTGATTTCTTCTGTTTCAAGGTACTCCTCCATGATGGCAGCTCGGTGAGGCCGTGCGTTATCATCCATCAGGAGGAAGGTGGGACCCACTGCACCCCTGAAGAGGCGGACATACTGGTGCAAAATGACGTCCCGACACATCTGACCTGTTACAGTTCCTCTGTCAAAGACATGCAGGGGTGCACCAATCATAATCCCACCCCACACCATCAAACTACGACCTCCATACAGGTCCCTTTCAAGGACATTAAGGGGTTGGTATCTGGTTCCTGGTTCACGCCAGATGAAAACCCTGCGAGAATCACTGTTCAGACTATACCTGGACTCGGCCGTGAATATAACCTGAGGTTACTGTTCCAATGTCCATGTACTGTGTTCTGTGTACACCAGGCTTTACGGACTCTCCTGTGACCAGGGGTCAGTGGAATGCACCTTGCAGGTCTCCGGGCGATCCTGTGACCAGGGGTCAGTGGAATGCACCTTGCAGGTCTCCGGGCGAATAAACCATGTCTGTTCAGTCGTCTGTAGACGGTGTGTCTGGAGACAACTGTTCCAGTGGCTGCGGTAAGGTCCCGAGCAAGGCTACCTGCAGTACTCCGTGGCCGTCTGCGGGCACTGATGGTGAGATATCGGTCTTCTTGTGGTGTTGTGCACTGTGGAGTACCGTAGCGCCTGGACACGTTTCCTGTCTGCTGGAATCGTTGCCATAATCTTGAGATCACACTTTGTGGCACACAGAGGGCCCGTGCTACGACCTGCTGTGTTTCACCAGCCTCCAGTCGACCTGGTATTCTACCTCTCATAACGCCAACAAAATGTGTTCTTTGAGCCATTTTTAACACACAGTCACCATTAGCATGTCTGAAAATGTCTGCACACTTACTCGCTGCACCATACTCTGACATGCACCAACACACCTCTGCGTAAGTGGACTGTTGCCAGCGCCACCGAGCGACGACCGCAGGTCAAATGCACCGCATGGTCATACCCCGAGGTGATTTAAACCCGCAAACCGCCCACCAGAGCGTTGTTTCACCATGCATCAGCGTTATCCTTAATTTGTAAGCATGAGTGTATTTCAAGGCCCTAAAGTTTCACTCATTTTTTTGCGTCTGTTCATCTCAGTTCTTCAGGAGTGTTAGGATGCTACTGTCATTTACACTGGAAGCTCTGAAACTATAGATGTGACAGAATATGCCTCTACTGTCCCGCCCGCCAGGAACAATAGTAATTTTTGTTAGAAACGTGTAATGCTTTTACGGAGGAGCTGATAGCCATTAACAGAGCCCTAAAGTTTATTGTGTGGATCTCTTTCGAGTGTATTTTAATTTACAGTGCCTCAGTGAGCAAATCCTAGCCTATTGCTCGATGTTACTTTTGCCACCCTTTGATATCTACTATTCACGATCTTCTGTCTGATTTCAGTCGTAACCTGTCTGGGTACCAATTCACGTGGGTATCGCAAGGAATGAACTGGACAACTGTTTGGCTAGAGAAGCCATTACTCGCCCTAAGCTTGCTTGGACGATCCCAGGTTTCTAATACACTCCACAGTATCAAGGAGAGTACGCTGTATGGCGCTGCTTCATCTGTTCCTGCTGGGAGGAATCATATTAACCTATAGTTACATCTCACGTACTGAGCCACGTTGTGGTTGCGGAGTGTTACAGACACATGGTAGTGGAAAGGTCTCTCCTCTTGGGCCTCCATGCCGAGCATGGTCTTCCGGATTCTTGCCTTGAATGTTGGCGGACGACGTACAGATAAATGAATAATTCTTCGTTTTCTTCGAGTAAGTGGAAAGTGGTTATACTATCGTTACAGCGCAGAAGTGCTAAAACAAAAATGTCAGAAAAGGCCGCGCGCAGAATCACAGTTTGGAGAGGTAATCGAACCTGACGTCCGGGCAAGTTGTACGAGTCGATTAATTTCTTTCGCAAAAGATTTTAATTGGGCTGAAATTAATTCTCAGGTAATGGCACTGTTTCTATGTGCGCTTTTCGGAATTTACGTACAAAAGCATACAAAAAACATGTTTTCCTGGGAGGTTTTTGAAGCGCGCCACTTCCACACCTTTAACTTACACGAATCTGTTCAAACTTTGCACGAAGGTAGATAAATGGATAAAGTCAAAACGAATTTTTTTATCCATTGTCGTGATACGATGGTTTAAAGTTCATACATCAGTGAATGCAGGGACACGGTTTGAAGTGAATCAGATAAATAAAAATTGGGTTCTTACCATAACATTGAAAACTCGCTTTCAAAAATCCAGCTTCATTCAGATTTTAGTTGCAAAAAACACTGTTTTTGTGTGCGAATCGTTTAAATATTTTTAAGAAGGTATATAAATACAACAAATTAATGGTAGTCCTGTTGTTCTGTGAAGGCTTTATCCATTACCACAACATAAGCAAAGTGGTTCGAAAGACAGTAAAAGTACCTACATCGGATCAGTTGTTTCACGAGTCAACAAAAATCTACATTGGTTGCCAAACAATGGTGGTCTAACGTCAAAGTTATGCTAGAGTAAAATTTGGGAATCAGAAAGTAAAATGCTCCTATCATAGCACAAAAAGGCGAATATGTCCTGGGCAGAGTTAGGGATGTAAAAGAAGGGAACTAGTCCGGTAGCTTCGAAGACATTTAAATCAAAACATCTTGACATATTCGCGCTTTTTTACGAGTCAACCCTACCTCCACAGCACAGCAAGGTCTCTTAGCTGCAATTTGTTGGCATACCTATGTATTGCGGTTTATAGGCTGAAGTCTCTGATCCCGTGTCCAATATCCAGAAGGTTCGCCAATCACAGTAAGCGATATGTAATATCATATGGCTGAAGAGCATGTATGTAATACCCAAAGATTTTTTTCTGGGAGGATACAATTTTTGGGGTTGGATTTGTTCCATGGGAGACACTAAAACAGTTTTTAGATTTTTTGATGGAAAGGAGCCGATTTTTTTCCTGGACCATTTCTCGTCCAAACCCACCCCCTGTTAATGTGTGGTGAGGGGTGTAAGAACAAATAGACACAAATTTATGTGCTTTTATAAAATGGGATGCATCTACTATAGGAAGTGTCAGAGAGTGGCGGTGCATCTATAATAGGAAGTATCCCATAATGGAAATGCGCGCATTCTAAACTTTAATGTCCCGTTGTGTCATATTGCATGACATGGAAAATGTCATGTTGGATGACATGATGGCATTTATCGCGATACTTTACTTGACACGCTGGTTTATATTACTTGACGTGTGTCAACAAGTAAAGAAGCGCGAATGTGTTAAGATCTCTTGATTTAAATGTCTGAAGCTGGGATGCAACTCGAAAAGCTAGTTCCATTCTTTTACATCCCTAACTCTGTTCGGGACACGTCGCTTTTTTGTGCTGTGATAGGAGCATTTTTCATTCTGGTCAGATACAAAGTTTAAAATACTGTTGGGCAGGGGCAGGGTAGTTGGTGTTGGGGTGTCTACAGCCACCGCAAGCTAGGCCCAGGGAGGTGTGGACCCTACCTTCTCCGCCACCTGTCTTGGTAATGCCTCTTGTACTCTGTTCTGATTGCAGTTAGAAGCCGTTAGCTCGTTTTTCTGGCAGATCGTATTTTACTTTTTAAGAGTAGCACTCTGATGAAAGCACGACCCTAAAGATTCCTTATCCTTGATACATGCTGATAACGTAAGAATTGTTGCATAGATTTACTCCGAAATAGTGAGTCTCTTCCCATCTTCAAAGTTTTGATTATAAACGGATCGAGAAAAAAAAATTGTAGTTGATGTCACTAACTGCAGATGGACTATCTCTTAACCGAGAGATTGATGGCCTTGCTATATAGTGTCTTAATCTCCCCCCCCCCCCCCCCAACCGACCAATCAAAAAACCACCTAACACTCTGTTGGACACATTAGTGTAGTTCACTTAATGTTGTGCGTCTGTATTTCTATTTTAAACACGTTTATGAGTGTTTTTGGAATAGTTTTTAACTCAGATGTTCATCACATTATGATTTCGAGGACAGTTCGACCATTCTCTGTTTAGCACACTGATTATACAAAATTTTATTGGTCGGTCATTTACCGCATGTTTACACATCGTTAGTAAGGAGCTTCACATGCATAATCTCAATGTTTGCTTAATACCGATTGTGATCCCTTTTTGGAAATTTGTGGTAAGTTCCTATGGGACCAATCTGCTGAGGTCATCGGTCTGTAGGCTTACACGCTACTTAATCTAACTTGAACTAACTTACGCTGAGGAAAACAACTTACGCTAAGGACAACACACACACTCATGCCCGAGGGAGGACTCGAACCTCCGACGGGGAAGCCGCGCGAACCATGCATGGTAAGGCGCCATATACCACGCGGCTACCCCGTGTGGCAATTGTGGTTTCTCATGTAGCCTTATGTCCTGTATAATTCTCGTCCATCTAATTTCGGTTAACAAAGAATTCCACGAAGAACAACCGCCACATAAAAATCTAAAAACTAGCGAAGTATACAATGTTCATATTTACTGACATCGGGAATCTGTGTAGGTTTCGCACATTTCTAATTATGGAGACGGCAAAGAGTGATAGATTAGCGGGAGAGACTTGTCACCGTAACAAAATAAAATCTCGATGAAAGGCTGGACAGAGAACGTAGCGATTTCCGTATTTATCTTTCGTCTGCAAGAGCGTATAATGAAATACGTTTCTTTGACTTATACCAAGATGCATGCATTATGCTACTCCCTTTTTCAGTTTGACACATAACAGTGATGCCCACCGTGAGTTTAAGGTTAGCTTTATAACACAGCAGACGAAAGAGAGGGGCGATTTTTTCCTATGATCTCATTATTCATTTTCATTCTTATTTGTCTAGCTGTCGTCCCAGTCAGTTTTACCAATTACTGATCACCCGAAACTTAATTGTATGTTTAATGTGTTACGGTAGTATGCGTGTATGATACTTTTGTAACTGTTAAGAATCAAGGAATAACAAATTAGCTGTTCTGGGTTAGCAATGAGTTTTCCCCCTTTTCTTCAAAATCACCAGTCGTTTCTCTAAAGGAGATGAAGCCACCCGAATAGCCATGTACATGTGATTTGTAGCTAAGACAATATTGCAGCTGCCGGCCGGAGTGGCCGAGCGGTTAAAGGCGCTACAGTCTGGAACCGCACGACCGCTACGGTCGCAGGTTCGAATCCTGCCTCGGGCATGGATGTGTGTGATGTCCTTAGGTTAGTTAGGTTTAAGTAGTTCTAAGTTCTAGGGGACTTATGACCACAGCAGTTGAGTCCCATAGTGCTCAGAGCCATTTGAACCAATATTGCAGCTGATCAGAATTTTTGGTAGGATTGTAGAAAACGTAAAAGAATTTATTTTAGTGTGAATCTCTGAATTCATCTGCGATGAAAACCTTGGAGATATCGAGTGAGAAAATTATTTTGATGTTTTTCCGGTGAGCACAAGGGGGCACTCACTTTCAATGAGGACGGCGCTGTAGTGTGTCCATAGGCGTCGGCGCTCTCTCGCCAGCAACGTTGCCCATAGATTGAGGCAAGGCTCTCCGCGTCAGTTTTTCCCCTGAGCTGCTCACGAGTCGCTCGGGAGCACATTGCTCGCAAAAATTTACATACATTAAACACATTCTTCGGCGACGGCGGACATTTAAATCCTAGCAACGCCGCTCTCTAATCGTTGGACCGGCGCGGCCATATGTGGAGGTGCCCGGCAACTCGCTCCCATGTCAGACATCCTACATCTCGTAAGACAGCAGTGTTGTTTCCGTCGTATTGCTCCAGTTGCTGGCTGCCAGGTTGGGCTGAGGGACGAAACTCCTAACACGATTCACGATATTTGGTGACACATGTATATCGATTGCCTCTTTCATAATACATCTACATCTACATTTATACTCGGCAAGCCACCCAACGGTGTGTGGTGGAGGGAACTTTACGTGCCACTGTCATTACCTCCCTTTCCTGTTCCACTCGCGTATGGTTTGCGGGAAGAACGACTGCCGGAAAGCCTCCGTGCGCGCTCGAATCTCTCTAATTTTACATTCGTGATCTCACCGGGAGGTATAAGTAGGGGGAAGCTATATATTCGATACCTCATCCAGAAACGCACCCTCTCAAAACCTGGACAGCAAGCTGCATCGCGATGCAGAGCGCCTCTCTTGAAGAGTCTACCACTTGAGTTTGCTAAACATCTCCGTAACGCTATCACGCCTACCAAATAACCCTGTGACGAAACTCACCGCTCTACTTTGGATCTTCTCTATCTCCTCTTTCAACCCGACCTAGTACGGATCCCACACTGATGAGCAATACTCAAGTATAAGTCGAACGAGTGTTTTGTAAGCCACCTCCTTTGTTGATGGACTACATTTTCTAAGGACTCTCCCAATGAATCTCAACCTGGCACCCGCCTTACCAACAATTAATTTTATATGATCATTCCACTTCAAATCGTTCCGTACGCATACTCCCAGATATTTTATAGAAGTAACTGCTACCAGTGTTTGTTCCGCTATCATATAATCATACAATAAAGGATCATTCTTTCTACGTATTCGCAATACATTACATTTGTCTATGTTAAGGGTCAGTTGCCACTCCCTGCACCAAGTGCCTATCCGCTGCAGATCTTCCTGCATTTCGCTACAATTTTCTAATGCTGCAACTTCTCTGTATACTACAGCATCATCCGCGAAAAGCCGCATGGAACTTCCGACACTATCTACTAGGTTATTTATATATATTGTGAAAAGCAATGGTCCCACAACACTCCCCTGTGGCACGCCAGAGGTTACTTTAACGTCTGTAGACGTCTCTCCATTGAGAACAACATGCTGTGTTCTGTTTGCTAAAAACTCTTCAATACAGCCACACAGCTGGTTTGATATTCCGCAGGCTCTTACTTTGTTTATCAGGCGTCAGTGCAGAACTGTATCGAACGCCTTCCGGAAGTCAAGGAAAATGGCGTCTACCTGGGAGCCTGTATATAATATTTTCTGTGTCTCATGAACAAATAAAGCGAGTTGGGTCTCACACGATCGCTGTTTCCGGAATCCATCTTGATTCCTACAGAGTAGATTCTGGGTTTCCAGAAATGACATGATACGCGAGCAAAAAACATGTTCTAAAATTCTACAACAGATCGATGTCAGAGATATAGGTCTATAGTTTTGCGCATCTGTTCGACGACCCTTCTTGAAAACTGGAACTACCTGTGCTCTTTTCCAATCATTTGGAAGCTTCCGTTCCTCTAGAGACTTGCGGTACACGGCTATTAGAAGGGCGGCAAGTTATTTCGCGTACTCTGTGTAGAATTGATTTGGTATCCCGTCAGGTCCAGTGGACTTTCCTCTCTTGAGTGATTTCAGTTGCTTTCGTATTCCTTGCACACTTATTTCGATGTCAGCCACTCGCTGGTTAGTTAGATAATAATGTCTTCTGCCAAGCACACGTTCGCTTCTCTGTTGTTTGTGCTCAACAAGAGCAGATCTATCTTTCCAGCTGAATGTACGTATGTTCCGTGCACCGTTTGAAGAGACATAGTCGTATTTGTCGATTTAAGATCTTCCACATTCGTAACGAATTCGATACACCCACATGTATGTGGTCGGAAGTCATTTTTCATGTTGCTCAAAACTTTTCCTGTTTATGTAATGGCAGAACCCGAACTTGGTTCCTTTCTTGTAGAGAGCGTGATCGATTCTTGCTCAGTTTGAGGCAGCACACGGTTCGAGAGCAATTCTGTGATATTTTTCTTCGGTCTTGTCTGCTCCTCTGCTGCCTACTTAATCTCCTGCGTCGTATAGCCGTTGATAGTTTAGATGCTCAGTTTAGATGTTCCTGGTCAGATCAGTGCACAGACTGAATATTAATCCACAGTTGTGATGCTTTTGACTACAGAATTTCTTTACTTACACCTCGGTTAATTTCCGACCTTGGCTGTTCCATGTTGACCTTAATTTTGTGTACCAGGATACGGAAGTCTAGAACACGCAATGTGGTATATCTTAGTTCGGACCAAATCCGCCCATGGCTGAATATTTGGCATACTCTGGTCTTATTGGGTGGCAGGATGAACAGAGCAGGCTATCAGGTGTTATTGCTAGGGAGTTTTGATGTGAATATTTTATTAATTCTGATCGGCCGAACCAGTGGATGCTGCCACCGTAGCTTAGTGGGCCGTGTCGCCAGAGACTTGACACTGCTTGATGTTGCGTGCAACGTATAAGTCATAAGTAGCCGCCGTGATAAAGGCAGCCAGCAGTAACGGCCAAAACGTTGGTCATTTTGTCAAATATGATGTGGTCACAGAGGCAGAAGGATCAGACTGAAATGGACGCCGGCCGCGGAAACCTACGCAGCTAGTTCCTCGAGCGATGCGAAATTGTGCATTTTTCGTAAGTAGTGGGAAAAATAAATGAGCATAGTTACCAACCTCTCTAACGACGCCGGCGGTTTTATAGAGGTTTGCCTGTACTTAACGACGAGCTCGCAGATACTTGCGGAGCTTGCAGTTTACACTGTTTCTGCGGGTCTAATCCGCTTGAAGAGGAACGACCAGATTTATTCCGGCAGGGTCTCAGCGCATTCGCTCGTTCCAATCGTTTCTTACTTTCTTCCTTATTTCTTTCTTTCTTCCTTCCTTCCTTCGTCCGTTTCCCTGCACCCGCGGCCCATTATTCGTGGCAGACACTGGCCGGTGCTAATTCTGGGCAGCCTCAGCACGTAGCCGAACAAACGCTAATCATCTTGCTATTCCTGCCGAGCAGCGAAGCGCGGCCGGCTGGTGCACGTGCGCGCCAATCGATGGGCCCCACTCCCTCATGCCGCCCCCCCCCCCTGTTCACCTCACTAGCCCCCTCCCCCCCCCCCCCCCTCCTCCTGCCCGCCTGCCAGGCCTCTCCCAGGTAGGCTGCAGGTTTCAGCAGCCGGCCGCGCCACGCCGCCCCGCTGACTTGCGCCCCGGCCACGCGGCGGCCTGACCCCCCTGTGCTGGACGCACCGATCGCGGCACTCATTAAAGGACCGCACCGCCATTCAGCCGCCGAATACCCAAGATCGAGGAGGCCTTTAATTCTTGACGTCTGCAGCTGGAATTCATTATCAGGCCTCCTCGGCACGGTCTCCCCGCTGCCATCCCTCGTTACTTTTGATCTTCAGTCCTTAAGTAAGCTTTGGACTTCCATATCGGACGACTATTCAGTATTATGAATGAAATGCGTTATTTACCGCTAGCGTCTAGTGGCGGTTTCAATGTACCATCTTGGTCAGCATTTGCATCTGCTTAACAAGTAATTGTATGAACATCAAGAGCTCAGACGGAAAAACAGTCCAATGCAAAGAAGGGAAAGCAGAAAGGTGGAAGGCGTATACAGACGGTCTATACAAGGACGATGTACTTTGGGACAGTACTTTGGAAATGGGAGAGGACGTAGATGAAGATTAAATGGGAGATATGATACTGCTTGAAGAATTTGACAGAGCACCGAAAGAACCAAGTGGAAACAAGAGCCCGTGAATAGACAACATTCCATTACAACTACTGATAGCCTTGGGAGAGCCAGCCATAATAAAACTTTACCATCTGGTGAGCAAGATGTATGAGACAGTCGGAATACCCTCAGACTTCAAGAAGAACGTAGTAATTCCAATTCCAAAGAAAGTATGTCTTGACAGGTGTGAAAATTACCGAACTATCAGTTTAACAAGTCACGACTGTAAAAAACTGACACGAATTGCTTACAGACTACTGGTAGAAGACGATCTCGGGGAAGATCAGTTTGGATGCCGTAGAAATGTTGCAACACGCGAGGCAATACTGACCCTTAGGCGTCGCAGCTATGGTGCGATCGCCAGTTTGTCTATTAAAGCTTTCTCTTATGAATGTATGTGGGCTCCAGTGTAAGCAGTCACAATCTTATACGATCTGCAACGGGCGTGCTGTGTCCTGCAGACGTGCGTCATGACCATATGGCGTGACTGCAGCTTATGAAAGTAGCGGAGAGGCGCTTACAGAGTAGTTACATTCTCTGGATCTATAAAAATTAATAACTGATCTACAAATAGCCTGAGTAACTTCATATTAGGTACATAACCTTCTGTTGTGTAAAGGAACAATCTGTCAAAATCTGAAATCAATAACTGTCATAATTTGGAAGTTACAAAAAAAAAAAAAAAAAAAAAAAAAAGTCAGTAAAAAACGTAATTATCCGACACTTCAAAAACTATATATATAGTTTACAAATTGTGACTATTTGAAAAGATAACACCTTCAGTGTTTAGATTCAAATTTGGAAAGTTCTCATTTTTGAAAACCTATCGTAATTTTGCTGTAGTAATAACTTTAAGAATTTCAAGTAGATATTTATGTTTTGTGTTAGGGTGATTGTGAAAGAGAGTAGCTGTGTGAGTGTATGTGGACATTGGCCAGTATTAAATTTTCAGTTTGTAGTTCTCTATAGGAACTTGCAAGTGTTCCAGCTTTGTTTCGTGGGAACGAATCCACCAGTGCTTCCCCTACTAGTGGATGACGGATGTCCAAGCATGTTTGAATATGTAAGAGACAGCCAGAACGTTCGCGACGATATAGTTAAATTCCAGACGTAAAGTACAGCTTGAAGTTTATTTCATTTTATTTGTTTAACAAGAGAGCTTAGAGTTGCTTATTTTAATGACGTCAATGAGCTGAGAGCAGTGGTTGTTTCTTGCTAGATTTTGGCGCGAGCCGCGCCGTGAAAGTCAGTTCTGATTGGCCGTAATTCTGTACAGCCAATAAGAAGTGAGACGGTTTGCCTCCTAACGCATGAGATAGAGAGGCTTCTAGAGGCAGAGAGAAGAAGGAAGTGGTGGACTAGATTTCGAAGGAGCCGGTCATACTGAAAATGTCCGAACGCATTATGTGTAAAATGAAGTGATATTGTGACTTCAGCGTTTCGGTACAGTGATTAAGGTAGCTGGTGTTTACCATTAACTGTTTGTGAAATTTTAAGAGTGGAGAGATATTTTGTTCTGGAGAAAATCGCGTGTGTAAACTTTGAACTAAAAGCGTGGCGGTACTAAGCAAATTTTTTTTTACTGAGTATTTATGGCTAGCAAAAACTTTATTTAAAGACAACCACTGAATGCCGAATGCAAAAGTAAATAGCAGTTTATTGACTGTGTTACTCTCGTAAATGATTTCAGAGCTGGATAGGAAAAGTTCCGGATGTTTGAGAGTGACGAGGACTGTGAACAGGAACTTTAATGATCTGAACACATGTGGGCTGATGATCTTGCTTAATAGCAATAAAAAAATCCTAATGCAAGTTTAAAAGGATCTTTGAACTTAGAAATTTGAACAGCAACCCATTTCCGATTTATTCTTTATAGTTCACAAGACTATTTTCATCTTTTTGTACTTATAGCGGCCTCCGAGGTGTAGTTATGAAATCTCAGTTTCTTCAACACTGCATTTCTCAGATCTGTTAAGTAGCTGCAGTCAGGAGTTACGTGTGCAGATCTGCAGCAGTATCGAGGTAGCTGGACAATTTACGTTGCAGAACCGCCGTCGATGTGCGAAAGAGCGCGTTACTTCGCAACCCTACGGCTTATCTTAGAAGATGCTTTAAGGAAAGGCAAACCTGCGTTTATAGCATTTGTAGACTTACAGAAAGCTTTTACAATGTTGACTGGAGTATTCTCTTTCAAATTCTGAAGGTGGTAGGGGTAAAATACAGGGAGCCAAAGGCTATTTACAATTTGTACAGAAAGCAGATGGCAGTTACAAGAGTCGAGGGGTATGAAAGGGAAGCAGTGGTTGGGAAGGGAGTGAGACAGGGTTGTAGCCTATCGCCGATGTTATTAAATCTGTATATTGAACAAGCAATAAAGGAAACAAAAGAAAAGTTCGGAGTAGGTATTAAAATCCATGGAGAAGAAATAAAAACTTTGAGGTTCGCCGATGACATTGTAATTCCGTCAGAGACAGCAAAGGACTTGGAAGAGCAGTTGAACGGAATGGACATGTCTTGAAAGGAGGGTATAAGATGAACATCAACAAAATCAAAACGAGGATAATGGAATGTAGTCGAATTAAGTCGGGTGATGCTGAGGGAATTAGATTAGGAAATGAGACACTTAAAGTAGTAAAGGAGTTTTGCTATTTGGGAAGCAAAATAACTGATGATGGTCGAAGTAGAGAGGATATAAAATGTAGACTGGCAATGGCAAGGAAAGCATTTCTGAAGAAGAAAAATTTGTTAACATCGAGTGTAGATTTAAGTGTCAGGAAGTCGTTTGTAAAAGTATTTGTATGGAGTGTAGCCATGTATGGAAGTGAAACATGGACGATAAATAGTTTAGACAAGAAGAGAATAGAAGCTTTCGAAATGTGGTGCTACAGAAGAATGCTGAAGATTAGATGGAGAGATCACGTAACTAACGAGGAGGCACAACAACAAGTAACTAACACTTAAATTTTGAATGCTGCGAGCTTATTCCCTTCTCCGTACACCGTCACCTAAAAACGCCATTCATATGAAAGTTGACATATTTTTACAGCTAAGAGCTGCTGACAAATAAATTTATATTTTTATCTGGCTTCATCTTCATATCATCTTAAAATTATTTATGTACAGCAGCATACATGTCAACTAATACCGTGTCATCAAATAACAGAAAAACCAGCAGGAAAGTTTTTAACTTACCTGACGTCACAGTATTAATTTTGCCACATAGGCTGATGTGAATACTTGTAGGATATCTGAAGATCGAATTACGGTACGAAATGAGGTGGCGCAGTTGTCAGCACACTGTTCAATCTCCGTCCGGTCATCCAGATTTAGGTATTCCGTGATTTTCTCAAATCGCTTAAGGCCGCGTCCTGTGTAAGCGATACAAGCGACCGACGACAGTGCGCTACAGCTTCAGACGACAAAACACAACCACAGAAAGAGTTACGGAAGCATCCTATGTGAGTGACGTCCGCGGCACTGTCTGTCCACCGCTACGACTTTTGACGTTTGAATTCAAAAGTATTTGAATCTTGTTGCTGCAGCATGCGCGGCAGTGGGAGCGACTGCTTGTGAATCTTCTCGGCAAAGCGCGGAACGTATGCACGGCTGCTATGAAATAATCATCTGATTTCAAGAAAACTACGTGGTGAAAAAATTTGATTTTTTCGCATCTTACTGTTTGATACCTTTGCTCGATGAGGGACTGAATTTATTTTTGTTATTCTTAATAATTACTGTGCTGCACGAAACTAAGTGAATGACTGAGCGAAATTTTTAAGAGTTTGCTGAGGTAAAAGCGCACTGCGCAGGCTTTGCGTATAGTTCATTTTAGGCCATAGATTGTTGGGTATGAAATGTAACCAATACACGTAAATTGTGTTTAAAGTTGAGAGTGGTATGATATCTCTCTTCATTCTCGAGATATTGGTTTTTATATCCGCGGACGAGTCATGCTTTCCTGCGGATTGGGAATCATGTGATCATAAAAATCGTCATATTTCATAAACGGTACAAGATATCGAAACTAGTTTTTTTTCTGATGACAGCCCGCAAAGCGGACGTTTTTTGTCGTATGATTAACACACGAAGCGTTTTGGGAAATGTTTGTGCGGAGAGAAAATAAAAACCCCCTGTGAATTACACAATGGGTTTTTGTCCGAATTTTCATAGCCAAACTAAGAGTATGAAAGGGGCAAATGAGATATCATAGTGACCGGCTAGAAATGTAGTTTTGCCAAAAAAATATTAATCACTGGAAAGTAAAGAGAATAATTAAGCTAAACTTAGTAATTTGAGGCAAAATTGAAATATTTCGCTAACAGCTGATGCTAGCTATGTAAGTGAAGTGTCAAAAAGTTCCTCTCGTCAAGGCCTAACTATTTTGCGCATAAAAAGATAGATTGGTTTGATATTTAACAGTCAGATACGCGTGCTTCGAGTCAAGCACTAAATTTAGGACATTTCAAGAAAAGAAGACTCTAGGAAAGCAAATGTGGTCTGAATAAGATCATGCTTTCTGAAGAAAACTTGAAAATAAAAAAGAAAGAAATCAGTCAAATATTTTGTAAAATATGTTGACTAAAAGAAATAAAACAGATTAGTGGAACATTGAATGATGCTCGAAATCATGGGGCTGCGTGAAATATTTCTCTGATCTGTATTATTTTTTACTTTTAGACTTTTTGACTTCTTTTTTCAGTACTTTTGTATGCTTTATTTATGCAGCCTGTTTAGATTAATCGGAACACTTGATATTAACATCGATTGCTCATGAATTACCGTTCTCAACAATCAAATATCAGTAAAATTTCATAGTAGTTGATTGTTCTTTATTAGGAATTTAATATGTGTGATATAGTGGGATAAATGTGTATACACTTAAAGATCAAATACTTTGGCAAGGCCTTAAAAATATATTTTGAGAGGCAGTGTTAAGAGTATAGATAAAACTTAGCACACAGAACGGAAGATAGGATGGTAGTCGAGCCAGTTAAAATATAAAAAGTAGCCGAGGCCTTACCTGGAACCCACAACGATCCAGATTACTGTCCAAAGACGCCACCGTTTGACCATTGACACCTTATGATATTTATGTTATAGTCAGTCATTCTTTCGAACTTACTGGCTGTTGAAAGTCCTTGGGCGCGTAAGAAACACTTGACTTTAATTTATTGATTCGGTAGTAGAACATATCTCTGCTCACCCAGGTATATTCGAAGAATTTGTCTGGTGATCTTCGTGGCTGATGATAAAGATTAAGAATTTCTAGAGGTTAATTCTTACGAAGATGAAAACAGCATTCTTTGTAAGAATTAACCTACATTAATTGTACACAGCCACAGTCTCACCATGTCAGTTTTGGACACAATAGCATTATGAATTTCTACAAGAAGATTCCACTCTTTGTAAATTTCATGCACAGCTCTCCTTTATCGCCTGATTTTCTAAGTACAACTAATTTTGTTGCGTTACTCTAGAGCTACAGTATTCTACGGTTTGTAGGCGCCGTTTTATAGGCACAGCTGGTCGGATCTAGTATCCATCTTATACTGAGTGTTCGTCGCTCGCACACACAACGCCCGAACGTCAACGCCCAAAGCTACCACTTGTAGCTGGAGTATCGCGTATACAGGTGTCGCACACTGTCAGTCGCTTCTGTCGCTTACATATGATGTGGCCTAAAGCTGATGCCGGGAAGGTTCCTTTGAAAGGACACGGCCGATTTCCTTCCCCTTTTTTCCCCTATCTGAGCTGTGCTCCGTCTCTGAAGATCATCTTATAGACGGGACGTTGAGCACTAACCTTCTGTTTCGAATTATGCTAACTGAATGATATTTGGTTACTTCCCAGCGGATCATGGTCGTTTTGAACATTTTCCATTAAAATGTGGGGGTACGAATCAAAGATAATGCGCCAAATGTTGACAGAAATGGTGGAGATGATGAGATACAACCTGAAATTATTTTTGCTCCATTCGTAGGTCTCTGCAGTATCCGAATTACCCAGAACTATGTGGTTGGCGATTGACCTGCACAGTAATTGTGTGTATTATTGTTTTCCAATAGATACAGTAGCTACATTTTTGTGAAATCGGATAAAAAACCGATGAACTAGAGAGACTGAAGTCCACGTGGAACAGAATTACACTGACGGAAAAAAACCGCAACACCAAAAGATAATTAAGATAGAGTAATGAAATTTCGGGCTTACATTTGTCTAGGTAACATATTTAAGTGGTTGACATTGGAGGATCACAGGAGAAATATTAGTGCGAAATAAATCATTGCAAATGTGTAATGCTGGTACGTTAATAAGCGGTGTAACCACCAGACTGTTGAATACAAGCATGCAAATGTGCTTGCATATTGCTGTACAGGAGCCGGATGTCAGTTTGTGGGATGGAGTTCCATGCATCTTGCACTTGGTCAGTCAATGCAGGGAAGGCTAATGCTGTTTGTGGACGCCGCGTTGTCCCATGAACCATACTTGTCCGATTGGAGATAAATCTGGTGCTCGAGCAGACCAAGGGACATGTCGGCACTCTGCAGCGCATGTTGGCTTACAACAGCGGTATATGGGTGAGCTATATCCTCTTGGAAAACACCCCCTAGAATGTCGAGTCACCAGATAGACGTACAGTTTTGCAGTCGGGGTGCGTGGGATAACCACGAGAGTGCTCCTGTTGTCATACGAAATCGCACCTCAAGCCATAACTCGAGATTTAGGTCTTGTGTGTCTAGCACGCAGACATGTAGGTTACAGGCTCTTACTGGCCTCGTCCTAACCAACACATGGCCATCATTGGCGCAGAGGCAGAACCTTCCATCCAGTGAGCTCTCGCTTGATCCCATTTAAGTCGCAAATGAGCTTGGTTTCGAGTCAGTGGAGTGCATGCTACAGCGCATTTGGTCGGAGCTGCCATTGAAGTAACGGATTTGTAACAGTTCGTTGTATCACTTTGGTGCCAACTGCTGCTCATATTGCTGCTGCAGGTGCTTTACAATTAAAGGCATTCTTGCCTAACATCAGCTCACCATGTCCAATTTCAGTGGTAACTAACGATCACGACTGTTACATCGTGTATTTAAAGCATATCTGATCTGCATCCTCGTAGCGGCGTTACTAGCGTCACTCAAACGCGACTGGCACGGAATTTGTTTGAACAGACGTCACCTTCCAGATATAGAAACACGCCTACCAGCTTGTTGAACAACTCCTCCTTTGTTTTGTTTTTTTTTTTTTTATCCGCCAGTGTCTCAGCGGTATGACAATCTGGTTGGAGATAACCTCATGTACTACTGGTGTTCAGTTTGTTGACTTCGGTGCTACACGCCACCCAACGTCGCCCATTGCCGCGGGAGGGCGTGGCTGCAACGGCGCGCCGTCTGCGTTTCCTGGAATCCGACGCGGCGCCACCCACCATCAGTCAACTCGCCCACGTTCCGGAAATACATCTACACAGGAGTTCCAGAGCGTACACCGCCTCAGAACTCGCTGGCTTCAAGTGCACAGTCAGCGGGTAGCTCTGGCGAAGCCTCCAAAATAGCGGAATATCCTGTTAACCTACTGCCGCTTTGATGACGATTTAGTTGTACGCGGTAACATTCTGTACTTCTTCGTTGCTGTTCCTTTATGTTGTCCTCGTCTGTTAAACCTCATGTCTAAGCAGCTAAGCATAAAAAGAAGTTATCTGAGCGAAAGCAGTCCACAGCACCTGCAACAATCAACCTCATGTTTTATTTTTCTGTGCTATTGGCCATTTCCGGGCCTAAACTATTTTGAAACAACGTGTTTCAGTTTTTTGAAATTGAATAACCCTTTCATTGTTGATGGCACTAAACGTCATCTACATTGCTCTGCAGAACTTAAGGTAAAGATAGATAGAGTAACATAACGTTTTAGTAACGTGGTGGACATAAATGAAAATACGAGAACATGATGCAAGAGGTCTCGTAGTCGTGCACAGAAAGCTGGACGTCAAATGGCTTAAGGTGACCGTGACTACACCCCCAAGGCGCTGCCGCCGCAACACGAGGCCTATCTGAGGGCTTCCAGAGGCAACGGAAGCGTTATTATAACTATTGCATATAAGTATTGACCGATTTTAAAAATTTAAAATGCTATCATAATCTTCCCATCAGGCGCTAGAACTAATCCACTCTACATACCGAGAAGACCATCAGCACCTTGGTGATGTAAAGATTGCGACTTTGTTATTAGAAAGCGGAAAGAAGCTTTTAATAAGTTTAAAGAAACTTATACTTGGGATGACGTTTTTAAATACAAACAATTAGATGTTTAAGCGAAACCCATACTGAAATAGCTGAAGCGAAATGATTGGCGTGACTCAGTGAAGACACTTCTTTGTTTAACGTTTCGTCTGTGATCAATCGCCTGCAGAGGGCAAATGCACATCTTTTTCCAAAATGCTGGATAGAGGAATTCGTGGATAGGCACCTATAGGAAGTGCAGTGGCACCTATAGGAAGCCTACATTTGGATCCTCCAACACAGATACTGCAAAAATCATTATGGTAGCACAGTTGGAAAAAGCATTGACGTCAGTGGCTAATACAGCGCCTCAAGTCGATTACCTAATATGTTCAAGCATCTCTCGTCTGCCGAACTCAGAGAAGAAAATACTGTAATGCACTGTTTAGTACCACTACATTTTCGACGGAGTGAAGCACACATGTCGTCATCCCAATCTCGAAACTGCGAAGGGATCCATCCATGGCCACTTCCTCAGGAAAACACACTCTTTGGCCGACGTATCACAACCAAAAGACTACTTCAAGGGGGCATTCTGGTCCATATATTGTGTATGTTATTCGAAAATGTATTTTCTCCTAATATCAAAGTCCTCCGGTGCACAGATGATATATGCATTTATGTTATCTCATAATGTGTATGGGTTAGTCACTTATGGATGAGCGACGCAATAACAGCACTGTACGCTTGGTCGCCAGAAATGGGCCTCATACAGTCAGCAGATAAATCACTGGTTGTTAGTGCCTTTACAAGGAAAGGCTAACGTCGACAACAGACACAACACGGCGCGGTCCGTGTACTTTCTCTTATAAACCATCGGCAAGGTTCCTAGGACAATATACAGACTACACATCACCATGGTACCGGCACATCGAATGCTTAATGTTAAAAGTTAACAAGGGATTGTGTATTACCCCATTCCCCACAAGCACATGGTAGGGAGCTGAGCGCAATACTCGTCTGACCCTGTACATGTCGTTAATACGCTCTGTACTGGTTTATGGGTGTACGTGGTACCGGAAGGCGCCTATTACGTATTAGAGAAATTGGACAAAACAATGAGAAAATGTTGTATACAATGTTGACATCACCGACAAGTGCACTCCTTGTAGAAGGAAAGGAAACGCCAATCCGCAGAAGACGACAGTTACTGGTGCAGAAATTCTCATTGAAACAACGTACGGACTACAGTAAAGTGATCATCAGGAAAATCCAGCAGCTAGGTCATGGGGAACAAAAGTTAAATAAAAAGGAACTTTAATTACTATAGCTAGCTATCCTCAGCTCTTGAGTATTATTTCCATTAGACCTAGAAGACAACGGTTACAATCTTCCTTGGGAAGCAAGGTATTTTATTCGTCCTCGTTGATAAACAATACAGAAGACAACCGTACAACAGACCGCGCGCCTCTCTCTCTGTGTGTGTGTGTGTGTGTGTGTGTGTGTGTGTGTGTGTGTGTGTGTGTTTCGTAGAAAATGGTTGGCCAAACTACGTCCAAATCTACACGGACGGCTCCAATACACCAGAAGGTAAAGGGTACTTTTCCTGATTCCCATTAGCGAAAAATACGGGGAGGTATGCTATACCTAATGAAGTGTCCAGTTACGCTACTGAAATACTAGCAGTTCGCGAAGTGGTCACCTGTGGAATAAGGAAGGAATTTAAAAAAAAGTCTTGATCTTAAAAGGACTCTCTAGAGGACAAAAACTTCATATTTGAATCTGACTACACGTAATTACGTTCAAGAGATAGGCCTAGTGTGTTCGATTCATACTGCAAGAAGAGTTGTCTTTCACACAAACTTCATGTGGACCAAAGTGCATTCAGGCCTCGCTGGAAACGAAATAGCTGACATGTATGCTAAATAAAGTGTTCTTGAAGGCATATTCCAAGGAATTAGCCTCCCATCTACTGACTTTATATCGAAGAAACGCCAACAAGTGCAGGACGTATGGTACAGGAAATAGACAATAAGTCAGAGAAACAAAGGAAGGTCTTATGCGCCTATTCAGCCAAAACTGCCGAGGAAACCGTGGTTTAACGGAGTCAGAACGAGTTAACTGCACCAGAGCCCCGTAATACGAACGAGCTAGAACATGAATTTTTTACCCTTGTCACCTCTGTAAAATTAAAATTATAGATCCCCCACTGTGCAGTCATGACAGTGAAGAAGAAGTCGTTTTAAATAATACGTATTAGCATGCAATAAATACCCAACACAACAAACAAAATTGTACGACAAGCTGAACCCCCTGATGGAACCATTGTTTACGTCCACTACTGTTCTCATAAGTGCGAATGGTATAAGGATATGTATCAGATCCGGAATGTACCTAAAAGACTCAGACATTAATATTTAATATCATTTTTGTTTTGAATGCCCGGCCGGAGTGGCCGAGCGGTTCTAGGCGCTACAGTCTGGAACCGCGCGTCCTCTACAGCCGCAGGTTCGAATCCCGCCTCGGGCATGGATGTGTGTGATGTCCTTAGGTTGTTTTTGTTGTTGTGGTCTTCAGTCCTGAGACTGGTTTGATGCAGCTCTCCATGCTACTCTATCCTGTGCAAGCTTCTTCATCTCCCAGTACCTCCTGCAACCTACATCCTTCTGAATCTGCTTGGTGTATTCATCTCGTGGTCTCCCTCTTGCCCTCCCAATACTAAATTGGTGATCCCTTGATGCCCCAGAACATGTCCTACCAACCGATCCCTTCTTCTAGTCAAGTTGTGCAATAAATTTCTCTTCTCTCCAATTCTATTCAATACCTCCTCATTAGTTATGTGATCTACCCATCTAATCTTCAGCATTCTTCTGTAGCACCACATTTCGAAAGCTTCTATTCTCTTCTTGTCTAAACGATTTATCGTCCATGTTTCACTTCTATACATGGCTACACTCCATACAAATACTTTCAATAACGACTTCCTGACACTTAAATCTATACTCGATGTTAACAAATTTCTCTTCTTCAGAAATGCTTTTAGGTTAGTTAGGTTTAAGTAGTTCTAAGTCCAGGGGACTGATGATCTCTGAAGTTAAGTCCCATAGTGCTCAGAGCCATTTGTTTTGTATGTTGTATATTCGGTCCCATGGCTCTGAGCGCATTTGGGCTTAACTTTGTGTCAGAAATAGAAGTTCTCAACAGGGCAACAGCCCTTCAATCATGCAGTTGTTCCGCCGTCCGCACACCTCTAAGCGAAGCGTCCAGTTATGCAAGTCGTCCGTAGTCCAACGCCTGGTGGCTTAGAGGATACTTAGGATCTGAATACCCTTAGGATGAACCTTAGGTATGCGTCTCACCAGGGGAAATATGGTGATAAGAGACCCGCGAAAACAGCAATTTAGAGCAGTTTTCGAATTAAATATCTCTACTGCAGCAATGGCTCTGAGCACTATGCGACTCAACTTCTGAGGTCATCAGTCGCCTAGAACTTAGAACTAATTAAACCTAACTAACCTAAGGACATCACACACATCCATGCCCGAGGCAGGATTCGAACCTGCGACCGTAGCGGTCACGCGGTTCCAGACTGAAGCGCCTTTAACCGCACGGCCACATCGGTCGGCTATACTGCAGCATGTAAGGTTTATTACCTAGTTATATAAAATTTTGCTACATAATTTATTATTTAATGAATTGATGAGATTTAAAGAAATGAACTCATTAAGGTACTCAACATGATTTATTAACATCGCTATGGTAAACTATTTCTCTCAAAAAGAACAAAAAGCGGTCTATGCAAAAAAATGAGGTAACTATAAGCAAACATGTTTCTTAGCAACGTAACAACCAAGTTAATTTTCCAATACTTAATTATGTACAATTCTTTCGTAAGTAATCAGCCTTGAAATGAAAGTTTTGAGTAGTCTTATTGAATCTTTAGTTTCCGTATACCCTTCATATTAATGAAAATTTATAGCGACTTCATAAGCCAGCTGTCGTAAAATGCCTCTTTCAGTACCGAGTAAAGCTACAACGTTGTGCCTGTCTTCTGACGTGGAGATTCGAAGCCTGGTTTTGATGAATTTCAGTGTTGAAAATGGGCTATTTTCCGCTGCTGTTTGTGATCCAAGTGTCAGATGCATTCCTAAGGCGAACTACATGTCAGAAAAAACACCTCTGATTTGGATGAAAAGAGTACCGGAAGAAATCGGCCAAATATTTGACCTGAGGGAGCTTTAGATATGAGGGGTGGATGCTGACTTAATTAATGATAGCCATCCACTGAAAGGTTCAGCCGAATAAACCCGTACCAAATAATTACGTCTACGTCATTCACCATAGTAGGTTGGCCCGTACAACTGTGGGGAAACAGACTTTCTTTGTGTGGTTTGGCATCTAGGCTGCAGCGGCCTGCTGCTGCCCTGTCGAAACTGTACTTCCAAAGGACGAAGGACTGTTATAAACTGGATTCAGTTTGCGAATTGCTCCATTTGCTTTAGGAGAGAATTGTGAACCTGAATGAATTGCAAGAATACCTTGTGAAAGGAATAGTTTTGGTCTGATACGATGCTGATTACGATTGGGGACCCTCAGCAACATGTCGTGTCCAAAGACTGGTTATTGCACTCAGATGCTCCTACTGTCGTGCAAGGTCGCATTAAATGTTGCGGTATCAGTCACGCTCAAGCAAGCTCTGTGAGAAAATCGCAGTGCATTGCTCGGTACAGAATATCTGCTGCGTGATTTACATGTGATTAATTAAAACTAATCCAGACTTGGTTTAGAGCCCGGCTCCCTGGCTTTCGGCGGTAGTCTGCTGCCATTCACGCCGACCAGCATCTCAGAACTTCAACTTGCCGTGGGCTCTTTCCCTCCCACCTATCCTCTCCTCATCCCCTTTCCTTCCCACCCCTTTTGCCTCGCTTTCCCTTTCCCTTTCCCTTCCCCTTCGCAGCTATAATACGGTGCCTCCGAGAGGAAAGAGATAGTCTGCAAGTTGAGGCTCCGACTCGGTGTGTGAGGCGTACTCGGTAGCTCACTGCTCAACGAAAGTCAGGGCACCGTATTCTAAACCCGGACAGGCACGTACTTGTAACTTGTGAAACGCGATCTTTGTATATAAAAGAAAAAAAAGTTCTGACTGACTGACTCATAATCGCTCACCTCAAACCGCTGAGGATAGAAACTCGAAATTTGGAAAAGGTGCAGATCTTATATTGTAGATATCGTTTAAGAAGGGAGTTTTCGAAATCCTACTTCTAAGGGTGTGAAATAGGGAATTAAAGTTTTATTTGAAACTATGTCGCTATTAAGGCAATGAAGCTGACACTACGAAAATTAGTGTTAGATTCGCTTGTCCGACATAAAAAATACATGTTTCAGCATTTTTGGATATTTAACCCCTATGGGGTGCAATTGTGGGTGAAAGCTTCCTTTCACCGACGTATTACCGTATCTGGGAAACGATTGTTCGGTTCTCTTCACCTCTCAGTTTAACAAACTTTGATTAGTTTCCGAGAGATACCTGTCTTCTGTAGTTACTGGACTTGGTTATTAATTAGCTACAAGTACAGACATTTGGCATCTAAATCGGTAGCTCTTTCTCACTGTAGCGCCAGTCAACGTTCGCTCCCACGTTCAGTGATAGCCCACCACCAGCTTACCAGTAGCCACCCGTCGCTGAAGTGGACTACTTGCTCTCCTCTCTTGGATGAACAAGCGATGCCTTCTAAAGAGCCGTCCTATTCATATTCTTGAATAACACTTTATATTGCGCCCGAGGGCGTCTCGTTACGAGGTATACAATAAATATCTCACAACGTGTTCACTAGTACTAGTAATAGCAACAGCAGTAATAGTATTTTATTCATCGCATTTTGCTTTTACAAGGATATTGCAGATGTTTAGGTATTACAATTTAAGAACAGGAGAAAAAAGCATAAATCCTGTATACAACAATTTCCATACTAAAGGGCCTAATTTGATAGTATAGGGCAGGTAATCTGCAGTTCTTAGTAAAATAGGAACCATCGTGACATTTGTCAGAAAATACTTAGGAAAACCGCAGAAAACATAAATGAGGGTGGCCGGATGGAGACTGCACGAAGACGACGATGATGTTTTTGACGCTTTTGATGATGAGTTCTTCACGTTGAATAGCTTGTAGAACCCCACCCACCATTAAAACCACCGCTACATTTTGTAGTGTGGTAATGTGATGCTGTGTCGACTGCGCAGCCTTGAAGAAGTGTTTACTGTTACGATCTTACAAGGGAAACTGCCCATCGCACCCCCTCAGATTTAGTGGTAAAATGGCCCAGGGGTTAGCCCCTCAAAAACTAAATGCAGATAAAACATGGAAACAAGAAGTAGTTGCCATGAAGTGTGAAAAGGGAAAAAAATAGAAACAGTGAACGGTCCAAGCTCAAGATATGTAACATCGATCGAAGTACAAGAACGATGGCGTCGTGATTGCATGGTCACGGTGTTGGATTGCAGAGCGGGAGGTCCGAATTTGAATCGCCCTTGTGCCCTATTATTTTCCCACGACATTATGAACTTTCCGTCTGGTCATTGACGTGTCAGTTCTCCATCTGTAGTCTTGGCATTTGTCATACTAGACATTCGTTATAGAATATGAGTAATGTGGTAAGAATGTATTGCCGTCACAAGTAAATGCGATGCATAATGAGATCAGGCGAGATGCCGCGTGGACCTCTCACACAAATGGTTCAAAATGGTTCAAATGGCTCTGAGCACTATGGGACTCAACTGCTGAGGTCATAAGTCCCCTAGAACGTAGAACTACTTAAACCTAACTAACCTAAGAACAACACACACATCCATGCCCGAGGCAGGATTCGAACCTGCGACCGCAGCGGTCGCGCGGTTCCAGACTGTAGCGCCTAGAAACGCTTGGCCACCAGCGGCCGGCACAGAAATGGAAACAGCAAATTAAATGGGATGAACTGTGTTACCACAGAGGAATTCAAGAGTCAGAACTTCCAGAATATAGTGCAAGGGTCATAACATGTCATAGTTGTGTAGAACAAACAGGATGTACGTACCTCTGGAGGTCCCTTCCTTACACCTTGCTGTTGAAAACGGACGTTACACCACGACACAGATACAAATTTGAATACAACGAACAGACATGTCAGTGACCATATGGACAGTTCATAATTTTGTGGGGGGAAAAAATACGGGACTCAAGGGAGGTTTGAACACGAATCTCCCCTTTCACAATCCAACACCGTGTCCACGTAAACACGACTCCGTCTCTATTCAAGTTCGCTCAGTGTTGATAGCTTGAGCTTAGACCGTCCACTGTTTCGGTTTTGCTTCTTTTTCCGCAGTTTAGTACACCTTCTTCCTATTTTCATGCTTGACCTATTTTCAGCTTATGACGAGCTGTCCAATGGGCCATCTTACTACTAAATCTGAGGAGGGTGTCAAGCCGAGCTTCCCTCGGTAGCATCACTTTATATTAATCCTTTGATATAATTATGTCATTATAGTAGGAGTTTCTGTAGCAGTTACTTATTGTGAAAAACTTAACTTTTTGCAAGGACATTATTGTCTACAGCATCATTACTAAGTAATGCTGAGGGTACCAGGTAATTTTCTTCTCATCAACACTGTAATTTATTTTGTAATCTCAGTCGTTTGCTTTGGGAGCCGCCGGTGTTTTGCACAACTTCCGAGTTAATTCTTTGTTCGTGGCGTGTCAGTCGCAGGGACACCGCCTCATCTTTAAGCACAATAACGCCTGTCTTCCGTAAACAGAACGGCGTTTCAGAAGTTTGTTGTGGTAAGAGCGCTGTGTGTCGCGGTTACGCTTTGTAGCTTGTTGTTACGAATATTGCAAAGTTGTGGCGGGGGGAGGGGGGGGGGCTGCACATTCAGGGGCCCAGAGGAGCGCCGCTGTCGTGTCGCTGTCGCCGCTACTGCTGCAGCCGCTTCACTTGGTATTCACGGCGTCCTCCCCATCAGACACCCTGGCCCTTTTTGTTCCTGCTCTTCCCGAAATGAGCCGCTGCCATTGGAGCAGCCACACGTCGTCGCCGTCACAGCCGCTTTGTCTCTGCATAGAGCGGCTCGTTTCTCGTTTCACAACCCGGCCCGGCGCCACCCGGCCAGCGCGCCCTACCTTATTACTTATCTCCAGTCCGTTTCCGGACGTGCGTTTGGATTGCGCGGCGTAAAGACAATGTGCTAAAATCTTCAGGATCTACTTATGCAGCCGTGCGCTTAAAGCAGATGTTCCGAGTGTAAAAGAGTCTTCCGTGACAGGCTAGACTCAACAGTTGGATACAGCTGCCTAGTAACGGTAGCACGATAAGTAATTACTGAAAATCAGTGCTCACGTACACTGAGGTGTCAAAAGTCATGGGATAGCGATGTGCACATACACAGATGACTGGAGCATCGCGCACACAAGGTATAAAAGAACAGTGCACTAGCGGAGCTGTCATCTGTACTCTGTTGATTCATCTGAAAAGGTTTCCGTCGTGGTTATGGCCACACAGCCTTTGAACACGATATAGTTGTTGGAGCTGGACGCACAGGACGTTCACTTTCGAAAATTGTTATGGAATTCGATATTCTAAGATTCCTGATGTCAAGAGTGTGCCGAGAATATAAAATTTCAGGCATTGCCTCCCACTACGGGCAACGCAGTGGCCGGCGGCCATCACTTAACGATCGAGAAAAGCGGCGTTTGCGTAGAGTTGTCAGTGCTTACAGACAAGCGTCACTGTGTTAAATAACAGCAGAAATCAACGTGGAACGTACGACGAACGTATCCATTAGAACAGTGCGGCGAAATTTGGCATTAGTGGGCTGTAGCAGCACACGACTGACGCGAGTACCTTGCTTACAGCACGACATCGCCTGCAGCGCCTCTCTTGGATTGGACCGTAGACGACTGGAAAACTGTGCTTGGTTTGACGAGTCCCGATTTCACTTGGCAAGAGCTAATGATAGGGTTCGAGTGCGCTGCAGACCCACGAAGCCACGGACCCAAGCTGTCAAGAAGGCACGGTACAAACTGGTGGTGGCCACGTAATGGTGTGGGCTGTGTTTACGTGGAATGGACTGGGTCCTCTGGTCCGACTCGACGGATCATTGACTGGAAACAGTTGTGTTCGGTAAATTGGAGACCATTTGCAGCCATTCATGAACGTCATGTTCCCAAACAACGAAGCCATTTTTATGAATGACATTCCGCCATGTCACTGGTCCACAGTTGTTCGCGATTGCTTTGAAGAGTATACTGGGCAGTTTGAGCGAATGGTTTGGCCACCCAGAGCGCCCGACACGAATCCCACCGAACACTGCTCGGACGTAATCGAGAGGTCTCTTCGCGCACAAAATCCTCCACCAGCAACACTTTCGGAATTACGGACGGCTGTAGAGACAGTATGGCTCAGTATTTCTGCAGGGGACTTCCAACAATGTGCCGAGTCCAGGCGATTTTCCGGAGTGAGAAACAGAGATAAAATCGCGGAGTCTTTCGTCGCACAGATGTGCGGTCACCACGGGAAGACAGTTCAGGTAAAGTAATATGTGCACAAACGAAACGCCGAGGGGACGGCGGGTGTTTCATTCGCCTTAGCTAGTTTCCAACTGTCTTTAAAGTGAGATCTACAGGACCATCGGCGGTTTTGTGGACCTCTATCGATGTGCCTACTGGAATTAGGCGGGAAGAAATAGAATAATTCGATTGACACAAAGCATTCTGTATCAGCAATGTGGTATAACAGCATAAATTGAATATGCTTCCTACAGACATGGACTTATCGAGTTGTGAAAGCAAATGTCAATAACTCGCATACTAAGAGCAGTTACTTCGTCGTTAGTTAGCTGTCACAGAACTTCAAGACTTAAACCGTTAATGACAAGGAAGATTTTCTAGTGAAACACCTGTCGTTATAGTTTAACTTCAGCGGATTATCGGCGAGAGTGAGGTAAAACTCAATTAAACACGAGTAAATAAGTACCTCACTCACCTTAGCGGTGAGACGGAACGAGTGGCTCTACTTGATATAGTGTCAAGAACATTTCCATCGGGTCAGGTGTTCCAGATAATTAGAGAAACGGTCGCATCACCTCATTAGTTGTCCGATCTACCCATCTAATCTTCAGCAATCTTCTACGGAGCCATATTTCAAAATCTTTTCTTTTATTGTTTGATCTGTTTATGGTGGTCTTTTCACATTCGTAGAAGGTTACACCCCAAATAACGCGAGGAAATGCCTCCTGGCATTTAACAGTCGGTGTTAACAAATTGCTTTTTTTCGTTATTTCATTACTCCATTTGTTACTATTGGCAGTCCACACGTTGTATCCTCTCAATTCGGCATCGTCAGCTATTTTGCCACCACCAGCTTGAATAGCAGCGCGTGTACAAGCGATCGCATTTGTCTTCGTCGTCACAGTAGTGTCTTCGTTTGCACTGTAGCGTCTGGTACCGTAAGGGAGCAAGAGAGAGGGTGGCTGGTAACACAAATGCACATGTGGATTAACACGATTCTTTATTTGTATGAACTAGATACTTAACTTTAAGAGAGTCCATGTGCTGCTATATAACCTCATCAGTAATAGTCCTCTTGCAGACAATATCGGTAATCTTGCTATTACTCTAATCTGGTTGCTGTGTACTGGCGCAGCCTGTGCTGAACTATGCCGCTCCGCTGATGAATGACAGACGCCTAACTGGAATAATGAGTCGAGTCAGTGAGCGCTGTGGTCAGCGGCGGCGGCCTAAATACTTGCCGTCGAGAAGCCGTTGCAACGTGTTGCTTATCAGTGTGTCTCTGGGCTCTCTCGTGATCCAGCGCCTACTATCCATCTTCGCGCTACAC
Organism: Schistocerca americana; assembly: GCF_021461395.2. Taxonomy (NCBI): domain Eukaryota; kingdom Metazoa; phylum Arthropoda; class Insecta; order Orthoptera; family Acrididae; genus Schistocerca; species Schistocerca americana. Next base: position 723,914,640 of record NC_060121.1, read on the forward strand.
ATTTGCCGACCGGTGTGCTGGCGACAGCCAGCACAGTTTTCCCACGTCCTACTAGGTGAATAACTAGCTGGTACACGCGTTCGGCCTCTGATACACATTACACAAACATTTAGAAAATTACCTCACACTTCACTGTAGACGCAGACAGATGGGGTGCACATATTCCATCCTGGAGGGTGAATAGGATACTTATGACCTCAGACCTTTAGTCTCCTTAATCCCATATTCAGCAGCAGCCGCATTTTGGTGCCCAAATTTCAAAACTCATCTATTACTTTTGATATATAATTCCCTAAGACTAATCGTATGTTTTAATTCGTGTACAGTGCCTTACCCTTGTTTTACTTTTGGTGATGATGTTCATCTAACTTCATTTTAAGGCACTGTCCTTCTGTTGTAACTGCTCTTCCTAAGCCCTTTGCTGTCTCTGACAGAATTACACTCTCAGCAAACCTCAGTTTTTATGTCTTCCCCCTGGCCTTTAATTCCCATTCCAAATTTCTTTTTAGATTCCTTTACTACTTTCTCAGTGTGAAGTGGAGCAATGTCGGACAGGGATGGCCAACGAATAGCACGCGTGCCATTAGTGGCAGGTGACCAAATAGTTTGCGCACGGCATTAAAGGAGGAATTTCGATGGGCCTACGTAATCGATGTAATTCATTTTTTTGTCTCCATTTGAAATCATAGTACCAAAATTTATCTACAACGGGCTACCGGTGCCGAGGCGTCACAGAAGTTGTAGGTGACACGTCTTTGCTCATGCTCACTCACTGTCAGTCACGGTGTACTCAACAGCATTAGAAATCATACACCATCAATCACTTTCAGATCGCGTAGGTTGGCAGCTGTTCATGAGTATTGCCGCGCAGGACTAGCCGAGCGGTCTAGGGCGCTGCAGTGATGGACTGTGAGGGTGGTCCCGGCGGAGGTTCGAGTCTTCCCTCGGGCTTGGGTGTGTGTGTTTGTCGTTACGATAATTTAGGTTAAGGAGTGTGTAAGCTTAGTGACTGATGACCTTAGCAGTTAAGTCCCATAAGATTTCACACACATTTGAACATTTTTTTCATAAGTATTGTACTGCCGATTTGTCGCGGCGAAGCAGTATTCACCTGTTCGTTTGTTTCTGTTTGTTGCGCGCTTACGTCTATGTCCTGCAGATAAACAAAGTTAGTAGCATTTGGAAACTCGTGTTATTCAACAAGGCTGGTTTCGCAAAGAAACGAAACATGGAAGAGAACCGAAATATAGATTTTCAAACTTAATGGACTGAGAAATATGGCATGATTAATAAAGGCAATAAAGCAATGTATCCCGGAACAGTGATATGTTTGACATTGTCTGTAAAACGAAGTTATGAAACAAATTACAAATCTCTCTGACGAAAAAGTGAACCAGAGCAAAACAAATTTATTGTATGTATTGTTATAGACAGGCATAGACAACTAACATCTGTGATAAAGTATGTTAACAAGGATTGTCATACTAGTGATGCAAGTTTCTCGGCTGGGAATGTCATTACGCACCGTGGTAAACCGTTTGGCGATGGAGAATTTTTGAAGAAAGCCTGCTTAGCATGTGGCCCATTGCTTTTTGAAAATACAGGTAAGGTAATTGAGCTCATCAAAGATACTCCTTTATGTAGAAGCACAATAAAAAACAGAATGCCGAAAGCGTAGGAAAATGGAAAGGAACAACACAAAAATGACATCAAGCCCTCTTCTTATAATTCGCTGTGTCTTGACGAAAGTGCAGCTGTAACAAAATCTGTCTGTTTAACTGTGTTTGTTTGATATATGTAGTAAATAACATCAAAGAGGAATTGATTGTGATTATGTCGTTGCCAGCTACTAAGGGCACAGATATTTTTTTCGGCTGTTAAATATTCGCTTACTGAAAAATAAATAAATTTAAGCAAAATTGTTTCGATATCAACTAATGGTACTCCTGATACGGTGCTCCAAATATGTTGAGCAATATTCGCAGTTAATGGACGTTACGTAGCTTATAAAATTGATGTTTTTTCCAAAAATGTGTCAGCATTTGAGTGATATGAACGTGAAGCTTCGAGGCATAAATAAAATAGTTGTAGTTACGATTGATCTTATTCGCGCTTTTGAGGCTAAACTGCAAGTTTTTACTGACAATATTGTTTCAAAAAAAGTATTTCCCAAATTTGAAAAAATTTACCAACGATTTGGATTTAACGAAAAGCCAGACTAAGGAAAAGTCACTGAGAAATTTTGTACCGTAATATATTCCTCAGTCGAAGTAATTTTATCGAGATTTCCTCAGTTCAAATAACTGTGAGAAGAATTAAAATTTATTGTTTATCCAGATATGATTTTATTGGATAAACTGAACTTGTGTAAATGTGACTGGTTGAAGATTGAAGAAATTGAAACGCAGCTAATTGATTTCCATTCGAATTCAATATGGACTCAAAAATTTATTGAAACAAGAAAAGAATTGGAAGTAAACAAATTAGAAAGTCTGCATGGGGGCTTAATTAAATTTATATTTGATTGAAAATAGTTTTTAGTGTTTTAGTATGTCCGATTACGCAAGTCTCGTAATCGGTTGGCCCTGACTAGAATTATTACGCTATCTGACTGCAACAAACAATGTAAGAAAATTTCCGTAAACACAGTTAATTAATTAAGTCCCCAGCAACTAAAAAACCAACAAAACCAATAAGCACAAATGTAACTGTTCTGTATGTGGGAGTGTGACTCAACGTCCACATCTGGCACGGTTCTTCTCAAACAAGACAAGAATTCTTAAATACCAATTATACCGACGTGACAAAAGAAATTTAGAAAAACTATAATTACGCAAGAAAACAGAATTCACTCTAATACAAGAACACAAGCCAGATGCTTTGTTGACTGAACCTGTAGTGACGCATTATTTCAGACACACAATTAATAAAAGAACATTGTAGTTTTTACCTTCATATATATTGACGAAATGCACTCATTACAATAACATCTGCTATCTCTCCCATCAAATAACTGCATAAAACATGGAACAACACTCTTTACTACCACATCTCACTCCGACTTCACGACAAGCAGTGCCCACTAGCACATCTCGGTACGAACTCTTAACACATACTGCCCTCTACGAGCTCTTAACAAGCACTGACTGCTATGATCTCGTAACACGCACTGACTGCCACGAACTCTAAACACGCACTGTGGAGGCGGCTTAAAAGTACTCTTTGGCGCACTCTCTGGCGCAGTGGCACAGTGTAGCCACCTTTCATATGCCCTTCCTCCACAGGCCAGAATTTGCTGGTATTTTTGCCAGCATTGGTGGTGAAAATACCACCAAATTCGTCCAGAAAAATACAGACAAAAATAAAAGATAATATTAATACCTAAATATCACATAATTAGTTAAAAATTTTGGCTTTGCACTGACCTTTTACTAACCTAACATATGAAATACAGTAAGCAATACAACTTCTTTTCATACATGTGACTTTACATAATAGTTTACACAATATACAAAAAAATCAGTTTATACAAATGTTCACATAAAAATGCTTTCAATGATTAGTTTATACAAAAAAAAGACACCAACAGGTAACATCTTTTCAGTAGAAACAGTCCATCAGTGGCACCCAGTAAAGTTTAGCAGGTACACCCAGCAACAAGTCACATTAGTTCAGTAGAAGCAGTTCATCAGTTGCACCCAGCAATGTTGAGCAGGTGCAGACAGCAACAAGTGACATAATTTCAGTAGGAGCAGTCCATCAGTTGCACCCAGCAATGTTGAGAGCAGGTGCAGACAGCAACAAGTGACTTCATTTCAGTAGAAACAGTTCATTAGTTGCACCCAGCAATGTTGAGCAGGTGCAGACAGCAACAAGTGACATTATTTCAGTAGAAACAGTTCATCAGTTGCACCCAGCAATGTTGAGTGCAGGTGCAGACAGCAACAAGTGACTTCATTTCAGTAGAAACAGTCCATCAGAGGTACCCAGCAATGTTGAGTAGGTGCAGACACCAACAAGTGACATCATTTCAGTAGAAACAGTCCATCAGTTGCACCCAGTAAAGTTTAGCAGGTACACCCAGCAACAAGTCACATTAGTTCAGTAGAAGCAGTTCATCAGTTGCACCCAGCAATGTTGAGCAGGTGCAGACAGCAACAAGTGACATAATTTCAGTAGGAGCAGTCCATCAGTTGCACCCAGCAATGTTGAGAGCAGGTGCAGACAGCAACAAGTGACTTCATTTCAGTAGAAACAGTTCATTAGTTGCACCCAGCAATGTTGAGCAGGTGCAGACAGCAACAAGTGACATTATTTCAGTAGAAACAGTTCATCAGTTGCACCCAGTAATGTTGAGAGCAGGTGCAGACACCAACAAGTGATACCATTTCAGTAGAAGCAGTCCATTAGTGGCATCAGCAATGTTGATCAGGTGCACACAGCAATAGGGGACATCTCTTCAGTAGAAACAGTTCATCAGAGGCACCCAGCAATGTTGAGTAGGTGCAGACAGCAACAAGTGACTTCATTTCAGTAGGATCAGTTCATCAGTGGCACCCAGCAATATTGAGCAGGTGCAGACACCAGCAAGCAACATCATTTCAGCAGAAACAGTCCATCAGTTGCACCCAGCAATGTTGAGTAGGTGCAGACAGCAAGAAGTAACATCATTTCAGTAGAAACAGTTCTAACAGTGGCACCCAGCAATATTGAGTAGGTGCAAACAGCAAAAAGTCACATCTCTCAGCAGAAGCAGTTCGACAAAATTCACTAACACTGATCACACAGTTCATCAGCAGAAATTAAACATGACTAAATGTTACACATCATGTTGAAAAGTGCAGGTAACAGTTCAGAATATTTATCTTCACTAATCAGACAGTTCAGGCATGAACAATAATTTGAATGCACATACAAATGCTTTTACAGTAACATACAAATCATAACAAACACACAAATGATGTCAAATAATTGTCCTATTAACTATTACAATACACAAATACCAGTAAACCTATAATATTCATGGGTCTCAGTGCAAGCCACTACCAACAAATAAAATAATATTTAGGAGATAGGTGGGTAGGATTAGTAAAGGAAAACACACAGAACACACTCACTCATCTCTCATCCACATTAAGTACTACTGTGTAATTGAATAGTGTTAACTGTGTAAATGCAATTCTGTCAAAATTTAATGTTCATCATGTGTATCAAGTAGTACTGGCAGCAATGTATAACAGTCACTAATAGTTAAGTCAACGTCATAGTCATCATGTCAAGACGAATGTTTGCCAAGCCAGATCAAAATGTACTGTTGTTGAACAACTGTCAGTGAGCCACGATATGCAATTACTTCCTCTCTTCAAAAAAAAGTATATACTGTTTAGTGATATAACAAAGTGTGTGTATAGACTATCTTCCTTCTATTTTAGTGTTTTAGTCTGCTCTCTTCATCCTCTTGTTCCATAAGACCAACAAAAAAAATATGCTCCTCACTTACTTTACCTCTTATCCACCAAAACTCCAATAATTATCAGCATCACATAATCTCAATAATACCTCAATAATACGTCGATAAATGTAAACCTCAGCACCAATATCACCTTACCTCTTGTCCACAAACAACTTCATATACTCTCAATACCTATAATAATACATCGATAATATAAACCTCATTGCCAATATCATCTCACTTCCAACACAACTCTTTCCTCTAGTCAGTCTCCTTGAACAAGTACAGATAAAATCCTAATGCAACTTCAATTCAGCATCCCATACAATCCGAAGACACATTGCCAACACACAACCTCTGTGTAATCCATCTGACCCAAATTTTCTACTCATTATAAATTATAAGATACATTTTGGTTCCTTGTCCATCATTAAATAAAAGAAATGCATACCTGACCTCTAACAGACTTAGTTCGAATAACTCTCAGTAATTAAGTACGATTACGGAGTGTGAATAATCATAATGTTTCACAGTGTGTACACCACTTCAAGAATTATGGCAAACAGAAGCAAACATGTGGAGTATTTTTTGTGTCAAGTGTCACTTCCTATTTCAATTGCTCACGAAAAATGCAGTGTAATAACTGTTAATGGTCTAAACCTAGTTTTGGTCTGTCATGTCGTTAGCTTCCTTCCTATTAGCATAAATTTATACAGCTTCCATAAAACTTTAGCTCATGTGACTTCAATGACTTTCTTGTACTAATGTCGTTCGTCGAATTATAGCAGTTAATTTTCTTATCTTAAAAATATAAGGCACTGAGCGTAAGCAAAACAAGCAATAGCGAGTAAATAGACCAGTAAAGAACAGAATGTCAACAAGTGGATGCAGCACAATTCCTACAACGAGGCTCTGCCAAGCGAACAATCTATAATTAATACAGTAATGTGACCTAAACTCTAAGTTTATACACTATACAACAGCATTGCTATATTCTAAATTGAAGAGTAGTTATGACAACAAAACAGAAATGTGTAAATATGCAATCCATACAAAAAGCAGCAAACATATATCTTACGTAATAAACAGGTCATTATCATCATATCAGCATACGCAAATAAATGTTCATATGTAATCTTAATAAGTAAACATGGAGGCGCAAGCAGATAAATGACAAAGTACAACATACATACATAATCACAGTCAGCACAATTAATCAGATAACAATTATAATTTAAATAAATAAGCACATCAGGCACATAATAGAAAAATATGACGTCAGTCAAAAAGCATAGCAGCCAAGCGATGCATAATATATACAAGTCACAACCCAGTTCATTAATCATCATTGTCAAAATCAGTTAACGTATGCAAGCACGTCGCTTCACAAGTAAATCCATAGAACATGAAATTAGCACAAAGTATGAATCACGTAATCGCGAGCAGCAAATTACGTCTAAAGTACGTACCCAATTGGAAATTTGTTACCTGAAAAATAAACTCAATTAATAGTTACCCTTTTTTTTTAGTTTATTACTTTCTTCTTCAAAATTACATTCTTCCTGAAAATTTCTCGATAGCAAGTCGTCTTAACGTCGGACACGCACAGAATTTACCTGAAGGTCTTAAATACTTTATACACCGTATCCTGCAAAATACTGAATGTTAATAACACAATTCAACAAGTCACTATAGCTTTATACTGAATTTAATCGGCGAAATTAGACTGTGTATTTGTTTATGTCTGTCAGTGCATTCGCACTGAGCGCTCGATCAGCTGTAGGCGCGTGACGTAGGAAGCTATTGTTCGCGGTCAACGACTGCCTTGTGCGGCGCGCAGACTTGACTGTTGCTTTGAGTATATGCCGCCGCCAAAACACAGCGCGGTATCCTTGTACTCTCCGCATGTTTACATCTAGCTGTTGGTTTCTCTAAAGTATGTTATTCCACAAAAATTTTACGTTAGATATATGATGCATTCCTTTAGAGCGTCGTGATTTAAGAGTTTCTACTTCAACAGTGTTATCATGTATAATTTTGCGAATTCTATATGGACCGTTATAAAGCAGAAAAAATTTGCGACACAAGCCTTTTCCTTTGTGAGACAAACGGTGGGACTTAATTAATACCTTTTGACCAACTGACAAGATTTTTAAACGACCAGGACGTCTAGCTGATTTCTCTCTTCTAGCAGCCGCAGATGCAATATTTCGTAGAGCCAGGTTGACAACTTCAGAATGCCGCAGTTTCCGTGAAGGCGGAAAAGGAACGATTTCAGAAATGCGATTTGTTGGTACTTTATTTTTTAATATCAATAGAGGCGGTAAAGAAGTTGAATCATTAGGGAGTTCATTCAGAATGTTTTGAAAAATATGAAGATACTGATCCCAAGTTCTGTGATTCTGATGACAATAAAGACGGCACAATTTATTGATTTCCTTCATCCATCTCTCTGAAGCGTTAGATTGAGGGTGAAAAAGTGAAATGAAGATTGGTTTAATTTTACGACGCTGAAGAGTATGAAGCCAAATTTTAGAACGAAACTGTGATCCATTATCTGATATAACCTTATCAACGTGACCGACTTCTTTAAGAAAATGTTTGATAAAAGCGTTAGATACTGAACGAGCTGTTGCTTTGCGTAAAGGTGTAAAACACACATATTTTGACGTCAACTCCACTGCTACGAAAATGTACGCAAAACCATTAGTAGAACGAACCACTGGACCAAACAAATCGACTGCAGCCATCTCCTTTAATTTCGCTGGAATGATGGGAAACAACAGTGCTCTGTGAGAAATCGTTGGAGGCTTAGCCATTTGACATAATTTACATTTGGCAAGAACAGATCGAATACGTTTTTCCATATTACTGAAGTAACAATTTTCTCGTAATTTATGAAAGCATTTTCTGGGACCAAAGTGTGCATAACTGAAATGCGTATACCAAATCAATTTATTAACCCACTCATCAGGAATACAAACTAACCAAACAAAGTTGTCGACCGATTTTCGTTTAAAAGAACTTTCCCGATAGTTCGCAAAAACGAGGTGTGGCCAAATCGTCCAATTTAACCCTCTAACCGGAACATCTTTTACTCGGCGGTAAGATGGAACATCGGTCTGCTAGACCGCTAGGACATTTAAAGTGTATTTTTCTCTGTTTTTATGACTTTTCCGCACTTCTACGTTGCTTCTCTCTCTCTTTAAGGTGTAATTAAACATAATAATAGGTTTTTGAACCATAATATTTGTTAAAATACCAGTAAATTCAAGTTTATTACTAGGAAAAACTTTAATTTGCAGTGTTTTGTTGTTTACACATTACTCCTTTAGAAATACTTTTTTTTTACATTATTATAGTTACAACACAAAGAAAATGAATACTAAAATGTAATGCAAAGAAAAAATTTAACTTTTATTTTTAATTGCACAAGTCTTGCACACTTTTCGTGAACACTCCAAGCACGTTGGTTCTTCGCAAGAAATACACTTGTAGGCAGTTTTCCTCTTTTTTTGATATGGACAAAATCGACAGGTTTTTCTTTTACCAAGTGTGTCCGTCGGACACTCATCAACTCGAACAACAAATTTATTCCGTTGGCTAACGATTTGCTTTTCTTTTGCTGCCTCTTCTTCTAAAGATGAAATAATACTTTGTAGCTCTTGAGGCAGATTGGAGATTGCCAGTCGGGATTTTACGAAATCGTAGACCAAATATAGAGAAACTCTTTTCAGGAAATCAAAACGTGATACGGTTTTCTTCTCTCCAAAAAGTCCATAAAGTATACTTGCGTTTGATCCAGCCATGGCCACCATGTGGTAAAAAATAGCCAACGGCCACCTTCTTGTTTTGCGATTAGTAGAATAAACACTGCACTTCATATCTAGCGTGTCTATTCCACTTTTTGTGGCGTTATAAAAAGATATGATTTCAGGTTTATCATTTGAAACGTCAGTGTAATTGGAATGATGCATTGACGAAAGAAGTAGGACTGCCTTATTCCTTTTTGGGACATAAGAAAGCAGAGTCATTTCTTTCGTAAAGCCATAAAGGCTGGACCCAATTTCACGATCGCTTCTTGCTTGAAATTCTGCTGGTATCTGGGGTCTGTTTCTTTTTAGTGTCCCAACTAATGTCAAATTGTGAGCTAGTAGCTCCTGGGCAAGTTCCACAGAACAAAACCAATTGTCGCAACTAATATTTCTGTTTGTGCCATACAGCCCTTTAGATAGGCGGATTACAGACTGCGTGGGAATGCTCTTTTTCTTTTCTGCTGTAGAAAGTGTGGCTCCATCACAGCCTTTGCCGGAGTAGATGTAGGCATTGTAAATATATGCATTGTGTGCATCTGCCAGACCCATGACCTTAATGCCATATTTAGCCGGTTTATTCGGCATATATATACGAAATTTAACCCTCCCTCTGAAAGGCACCAAAGTTTCATCAACTGTCAAATGCGCTCCAGGGCTATAAATTTGTTGGCAGTTCCAAATAAACTTATTAAATATGTCTGTAATGGCAGCAGCTGGGTCATATTTTTCCCCCTGTTCCCTCGTGCTCGAGTCATCGAATCTAAATGCCCTAAGCAATATTCCTAATCGCTTTTCTGTTATTATTGATCGAAAAATTGGCCTCCCCAAGACCGAAGTGGAAAACAGCGAGGTCATAGGCTCCCTCGCAGATTTGAATATGCTGCAAAGAACTGTGACTCCAATCACAGCGTTCACTTCCTGCACAGTAGTGTCTCTGTAAGCTACACTTTCTTTTAGTTCAATAACAGAACGAATTTTGGCCAACTTTTCATTAGTATGCTTTACAATCGTCTCAATCATGTCGTCAGTAAACAAAAGGCGCCACACTTCACCTGGGAGTGGGTTTTTCCCCACGGTAAGAGCAGGCCCTTGTATCTTTGATAGCCGTACCTTTATTATATTGGATGCTGCTGTTCGCGTCTTAGAGCGAACAGGAGTTGATGACCATGTGAAACACTTGTTTCTTCCGTAGTAAGAAACTGGAAGACGACTCTCATCTAGAGTGTCATCAGAACGCGTAGATGAGCTAGCAACATCAGCAGGCTTCTGTGGAGTGATTAGTCTGCTTCCACCAGAAGTTATGTCAGACTGTGGTTGCTCTCCAGTTTCTTCGCGAACTGCGGTATTTTCGACTTCAAATATTTCTCGAATAGTTTCATCATCGCGATCATCATCATTGGGAGAGTCATCGTCATTATCTGTTTCATTGCGAGGATCTTGGATAGTAAGGTCCTCATCTGGAATGCATGATTCATCTGAATCCACTTCCGAGTCTGATTCTTCAAGGTAATTTTGAGAGCGTGCAAGGGCTACAATTCTTTTCGACCGATTTGAAACATATTTCGGACCTTCCATTGTAAACCTGCAAGGAAAAAGGGAAAAATGAGTTTTAACGAAATTTAATGGGGATAATTCTATCGCTGTAATAAGTTTGCGCGGTAAATTGGAGAATGTGTGTGAAAAACGGAAAGAGGAAAAATTAAAACGTTAAATACGAGTTGTTACACTTTTTTCTCGTTCTTCTATGAACACAAAAGTATTAAGCATCGTGTGGTGGCAAAAATTTCAATCAAATAGATGAAATGTTGCTACACAGAAAACAGAAGAGTTCAAAGAGTGGAACATCGGTCATACAGACCGACAAATGCGTGATACTTTTAGGAACACCGGTCTGGGAGACCGGCAAAAATTTGACACTTTTAGGAACACCCGGTCTGTCAGACCGGGAGGGGAATGCATTTTTTCGGAACACGGTCTCACAGACCGACAATACGTAACAAAAATTCTACTTACTTGAAAACAATGCATGCGCCGACAATACGTTGTTGGCCAGCTGCGGTTCGGGACCCGACTGAAGATTACTGGGCTTCTCCCCACCCTCACGAACAATGCAGCGCCGTTAGCATTGTTAATGTCAACTATGGCGGTATCTCAGACCGATGTTCCGTTCAAAGGGTTAACAAAGCGTCGAAGAAAATTACAGACACCAAGGAAACTACGAACATCACGTTTTGTAGTAGGAACAGCATAATTACGAATAGCATCTAATTTCTCTGGATCAGGGAGAATACCTTCTGTAGAAATAATGTGGCCGAGAAATTTCACCTGAGAACGACCAAATTCAGATTTTTCCAAGTTTACTGTAATGCCAACTTTTGCAAAGATACGTAACAACGAATCCAAAATTTTGTCATGCTCACTCCAAGAACGTTTAGCAATAAGAATGTCGTCAACACATGAAGTAATATTGTCACGAATATAAACAGGTAAAATTTCGTTTAAGCTACGATAAATGCTGCAATAGGTACAGTAAGTCCAATCGGTAATTTCCAAAGTCACTTTTGGGTAAAACAGTCATATCCGGTTATTGTTTACTTACTCACTAGATAGATTGATAGTCGAAGAGCTGGTTTGACAGATGCAAAGAATAGTAGAAGAGTAGGCAGCGGTACAGAAAACTAAAAGAGAAATAGCACCACTACAGCTCGGGGCCCTATGCTCGCTACGGCACATATTCACTTAGAGTAGTGAATCCCCTGAGGACATTAATAGCTGCACATAATTTCTAGTTTGTGACCTTGTGGCACATCTGGCGGAAGTGCGTACATAAATTGATCTAGCCATAAACATGGATGTATGTCATCCTTAGAATTACGAAAGATCTTAAATTTCCGGACAGTCAAAAAGTGTTTATAATCAAAGTTTTCGCCTCGTGGCGACAAAGACCTACCGCGTCTGTCCCGGTCCGAATGTCGATTATTGTAAAGTTCGCGCGCCTGGCGCTCTCTTGTTGCATCCCGTAAATGAAACAAATTATTTTCTTCAAACCCTTCTGCTACCTGTGATTCTAAATTTCTTCTGCTATCTTTTCCTACAATTTCGCCTTCGATCTGCTTGACTTGCTTTCGTAATGCCTCAAATTCCCTTTTCACGCGTTCATTAAATTTTCCCTGATTTTCAACATGCTTATTTATGTTCTGGTATTCTTCGGTTTCTGCAAATGGTAATGGAGCTGTATCATCCGAATCTCTGTCCCCATGTAAACTAAGATTTGTCAATTTATCTGAAATTTCCTCAACTCTTTCCGATAAGTCACCTATTTTTTCTTTCTGTTTGTTTACATCTTCCGTAAGTGTCGCGACTCGGGTTTCAGTATTGTCACATTTAGTAGTTAACTGTTCACACTGTTGCGTTAAGTTATTTATTATGTCATTTGGTACGGATTCCTCGATTCTTTCAATTATTTCTTCCTTATCTTTTGCACGTTGTAAATTTAACTCTGAAAATTTCTGTACTATCACGCGATCTCTTTCTTCCTGTTCCCTGCCCTGTTCCTCTTGTCTGATTTCTGTTGAAATTAAGCTATTATTGTGAGCCTTCAAAATCGGTTGTACTTCTTCTCTAATTTCTTTATTTGATTCGTCATTCGTGTATTTGAAAAATGTCCCTGTTCGTGAGCCTAACTGAGTTTCCATTGTTCCTCTATCAGTTTCTAATTCAGATCGTAACTGTGATCCCACTGCTTTCATCTCGGTTTTAGTTGTTCCTATTTCTGTTTCAATTGTTCCTATTTTTGAGCATGAACGTGTTGTCATTGCTTTCATCTCAGTTCTAAATGTTTTTATCTCTGTTTTAATTGTTCCTAGTAGTGATTCAAACTGTGTTTCCATTCGTGATCCCAAATTTAATATAGCACTCATCAACTGCTCTATCTCTTCTGTCGTTAATCTCGTAATCTGTGAATTTTCTGATTGAGAAACATTTTGAACTGTTACCGGACTATTTTCCTTGCTTATTAAATTGTTTTCCACTACATTATTCATGACACTGTTTTCCTCTGTTGGCGAGTTCGCCATGTTAACAATTTCGTTATTCTGACTATTCATCATTTTTGCCTGTTTCATTGACCGCGTAATCATTTACACAACATAAAAAAAAATTCGTCACTGTTCGAAAATCACACACAATGACTCCTTATCTCCAACAATACTATTCAAATGCAATGACTCCCTCAAACACGATCAATCGAACACTTGAAATAATTGCACTAATTTGTCAAACGCGTATACAAGGCAATAGAAATTAAATTTTGAAAAATACCATTAGAAGAATGCCAATTACCAAATCTACACATGCAAAATAGACTACAATTACTATACTACAAATTACTACAACAATACTACAGTCTACAATTTTCACAATCAGAAGAATCCAAGGGACGATCCTGGCAGGGTCGCCACGTGCATGGGGGCTTAATTAAATTTATATTTGATTGAAAATAGTTTTTAGTGTTTTAGTATGTCCGATTACGCAAGTCTCGTAATCGGTTGGCCCTGACTAGAATTATTACGCTATCTGACTGCAACAAACAATGTAAGAAAATTTCCGTAAACACAGTTAATTAATTAAGTCCCCAGCAACTAAAAAACCAACAAAACCAATAAGCACAAATGTAACTGTTCTGTATGTGGGAGTGTGACTCAACGTCCACATCTGGCACGGTTCTTCTCAAACAAGACAAGAATTCTTAAATACCAATTATACCGACGTGACAAAAGAAATTTAGAAAAACTATAATTACGCAAGAAAACAGAATTCACTCTAATACAAGAACACAAGCCAGATGCTTTGTTGACTGAACCTGTAGTGACGCATTATTTCAGACACACAATTAATAAAAGAACATTGTAGTTTTTACCTTCATATATATTGACGAAATGCACTCATTACAATAACATCTGCTATCTCTCCCATCAAATAACTGCATAAAACATGGAACAACACTCTTTACTACCACATCTCACTCCGACTTCACGACAAGCAGTGCCCACTAGCACATCTCGGTACGAACTCTTAACACATACTGCCCTCTACGAGCTCTTAACAAGCACTGACTGCTATGATCTCGTAACACGCACTGACTGCCACGAACTCTAAACACGCACTGTGGAGGCGGCTTAAAAGTACTCTTTGGCGCACTCTCTGGCGCAGTGGCACAGTGTAGCCACCTTTCAAGTCTACCAGGCAATATGAGCGAAATGACGACATTAAAATAATGGAAGCGTGGATTCAATTTCAGACACACGTAGCTCTGTAAAGTGTGCCTGTGAGTCACTATTTTCTGAAATGAATGTCATTAAAGAGTCGCTAAGAAACCGTCTGTCAGATGACTCGAGTTTGGCTTACAGTTTGCTAAAACTTACAAAGTTTGTATCTAATATAAATTATTTGGCATAGAATTTGTAACAGCAAAAATCACATTTATTTTTCCTTCATTTAGAGAAACTAATAATGTTTATTTTATGATCTCTGTATAAAATGTCTATTACTGTTTGCTAGTAAAGAGTATTAATATGGAAGTATTTTGTTTTTTTTTCATTAATTAGTATAGCTTTAATTTCTATGCACTACCAAATCTTAAAATGTGAGCGCATTCATGCAACTGTCGTCTCGCATCCCGGCAAATAAAGCGTCATAAGTCGAAAAATGACAACTTTTAGTTTCTCACTGAAAAGTACGCGTGGCCTGCCCCACTGTGCTCGAAAAATATAATGGAATTGACTCTCAAGAATACTTACCTGAAATCTGATGGAAGCTTATTCTACTTCAGTATACGCTTTATAGAATTAATTCGTTAAATCGAATTTTCTGAAATATGGCATTCCTGAGTTGTGTCACTGTTCTAGCCGGGAGCGATGTGTCTAAAAAAGCACAACATAAGCAGGGAAAAATAGTAACGTACGGTATAAAAATTTAGTTCTACGATTGTATTAAACATTTCTTCAGAAAAAGTGGCACTTAGACGTGGAAAAACTCGCCCATGTCAGATGTAGGAGACCGGCTACAACAACGTCTCAATCCCTTTTCACTGGTGCTTCTCTGCAATGTCCCTTATAACTGCAGTCTCTGTTCTGTATAACTCGTAGATAACCATGTGATCTCTGTATTTTACTCCTTCTACCTTCAGAAACTCGAAAGAGTATATTCTAGTCAACATTGCCGAATCTTACCCTGCAGGATAAATAGGGAAAAGAAATAAAAAAGAAATCCTTTTACTGGAGACGAGCTCGAGGGTCCGTTACCTGTCGGGACAAGAGAAACAGCTTCTAAATCTTGTATTTATGTTCGTCTTTGGTGAAAACAGGCCATAAGAAATCGGCCCATACTTTGTGGTGACGCTGTATTATTGTAGGCCTTGTCGCCACGGCGGTCTGCTGTTTATTGTGCTGTGGAGGTAGTGACGGCAGCGAGCGCCGTTGTTTTCGTTCGGTCCGCCGGGAGGTTCAGCGACCTGTTTACGTGCGGGAACCGTCAGCTGCCCTGCCCTGCCCTGCCCTGAGCTGCCCTCTAGTTTTACTGGCTCGCCAGCTTTCTGCCCGCAAATAGTCCTCCACGTTAATGCCCTCAGCCGCTTACTCCTGCCACTTGCTTTATTTAACTGGCATCGCGCATTTCACTAACAGTGCATTGCTTGCGGGAAGATGACGGATACTTTTAACGATGCCGACTGAGATTACCCATACAACATGTTATTTGAACTTAGCATGACTTTACTCTGCTAGGCGACCTCAGGTACTATTACTCTTAAGTGTGACACAGTGTCTGCACCAAATTACCCAAATATGGTTGCAGATATAAACAAAGCATGTAACTTTTCTTATAGTACACATTTTTATCGCTATGAAATGTCCAGTTTCTTTTGTTGCGAGAAAGCAAAAATGTGCAACACAAAGGCTGTATAAATTTCCATAATAAATTCGCGCGCCGGCCGGAGTGGACGAGCGGTTCTATGCGCTACAGTCTGGAACCGCGCGACCGCTATGGTAGCAGGTTCGAATCCTGCCTAGGGCATGGATGTGTGTGATGTCCTTAGGTTAGTTAGGTTTAAGTAGTTCTAAGTTCTAGGGGACTGATGACCTCAGATGCTTAGTCCCATAGTGCTCAGAACCATTTGAGCCAATAAATTCGCGACTTTTCGTTGTAAACTCTTTTATAGTGAACACACTGTTTACCACCGTTCCTTCCTGAATGCCTTCTGTTCCTCTAAAGCAAGTGTTCATTTATAGCCTGCCTCCATCACATGAAATTAGTACTTAAGTTAGAATAAAACATGGAAAACAAGTTGAAATTGTTGTATTAGAAAAGTACGAAATGCCAAATTGTAATGTATGAAAATTAAACCAGTTTCATAAGGGACATCAATTAGGTACAATTTAGGTACACATTTTACCCAAGAATGGGATCATAAATGAGGTTATACACTGAAGAACCAAAGACACTGTATACCTGCCTAACATTGTGTATGGTGCTGCAGAGAACTGACACCATGAATCCTGCAGGACTGTCCACAAATCCGTTAACAGTACGAGGGGGATGGAGATATCTTTTGAACATGTTGCAATACATCCCAGATATGCTCAATAATGTTCATGTCAGGGGGGGGGGGGCAGCGGAAATGTTTAATCTCGGAAGAGTGTTCCTGGAGCCACTCTGCAGCAATTATGGACGTATGAGCTGTCGCATTGTCCTGCTGGATTTGCCCAAGTCCGCCGGAATACCAATGGACATGAATGGATGCAGGTCATCATACAGGATGCTGAAGTACGTATCACCTGTCAGAGTCGTATCTAGACGTATTAGGGGTCCCATATCACTCCAACTGTACACGCCCCACACCAGTACAGAGCCTCCACCAGCTTGAACAGTCCCCTGCTGACATGCAGGGTCCATGGATTCATGAGGTGTCTCCATATCCGTACACGTCCATCCACTGGATACAATTTGAAACGAGACTCGTCCGACCGGGCAACATGTTTCCGGTCATCAACAGTCCAATGTCGGTGTTGACGGGTCCAGGCAAGGCGTAAAGCTTTGTACCGTGCAGCCATCAAGAGTACACGAGTGGGACTTTGGCTCCGTAAGCCCATATCAATGATGTTTCGTTGAATAGTTCGCACGCTGACACTTGTTGAACGCCCAGCATTGAAATCTACAGCAATTTGCGGAAGGGTTGCACTTCTGTCACGTTGAACAATTGTCTTCAGTCGTCTTCGGTCCCCTTCTTGCAGCATCTTTTTCCGGCTGCGGTGATGTCGGAGATTTGATGTTTTACCGGATTCCTGATATTCACGCTACACTTGTGAAATGTCCATCGGTACATCGGAGATGCTGTGTCCCATAGCTCGTGCGCCGACTACAACACCATGTTCAAACTCAGTTACATCTCTTGATAACGTGCCATTGTAGCAGCAGTAACCAATCTAACAACTGCGCCAGACACTTGTCTTATGAAGGCGTTGCCGTCCGCAGCGCCGTATCCTGCTTGTTTACATATCTCTGTATTTGTATACGCATGCCTATACTAGTTTCTGTTGCCCTTCAGTGTATAATGTAGGGATACTTTTCACCGATGAAAGGGGTTTAGTATGAACTTTCTTTATAACTAAAATTTCCATTTTTTTCCTTCTACGCTTCAACGCACGAAATTTCTTAATACTTGCAACAACTGTAATCTTCATAGCAGTCTGTGTTCCTTCAGACATGCATCCATGTCGGAAGGACCCTGCCATGTAAGAATTGACGCTGTGTAAACATAGACATTGTAATAGTCAATGAAATGAAAGTTAAATTCAACTTACCTTATAAGTGGACAGTGTCACAACTTAAATGTGCCGCTCTTCTTGAATGACCTATGCACACCTGCCAGTAGCAACGTTGAAGCGACACTGTGTAAGTAGGCTGTTTAGGTTTTTATGTTGGTAACGCCACGTAGCGCTCTGTATGAAAATCGCTGACTGTGCTGTATGCAGTCTGTGGCTGGTTGGACTCATTGTTAGAATATTCGCTAGTGTAGTGTTGGGCAGTTGAATGTGAACAGCGCGTAGCGTTGGGCAGTTGGAGGTGAGCCGCCAGCAGTGGTAGATGTGGGGAGAGAGATGCCAGAGTTTTGAGAGGTTACTATGAGCGGACGATCTGGACGTGTTTTATTTTATGACTTTTGAACACTATTAAGGTAAATACATTGTTTGTTCTCTATCAAAATCTTTCATTTGCTAACTATGGCTATCAGTAGTTAGTGCCTTCAGTAGTTAGAATCTTTTATTTAGCTGGCAGTATTGGCGCGCGCTGTATTGCAGTAGTTCGAGTAACGAAGATTTTTGTGAGGTAAGTGATTCATGAAGGGTATTGGTTATTGTTAGTCAGGGCTATTCTTTTGTAGGGATTATTGCAAGTCAGATTGCGTTGCGCTAAAAATATTGTGTGTCAGTTTAGTGATGATCAGAATAAGTAAAGAGAAAACTGTCTGAGTACGTTCAGTTTTACTCAGCTGTTTCAGTATCAAATAACATAGATGTTTACCGGACGGTCATTCTTTTCATACAAAGGGGAAGTTCAGCTGTTCTTGCCGTGGTGAATCATGGAGTAACCTACAACAAAACGTTACACAGTTGTCCTGAAGTGAACAAATTGCGAAATAAAGATGTGGCGTTTTTCGTGCATATTGGGTCACGTCACACGTATTTTTCAGTGACATAAACTAAAAATTGCCGTTTTCTTTACTTGCGTCACGTTTCATGCCGGGATGTGATGTGTCGAAAGATCACCCAATTGAGGTACGACTGTGATATTTCATTAAATGTTAATTGGGTAGCAAAATTTTATAGCTGATGAAGTCTCCTCGGGTTATCAGCCGTGTCAAGGCGTCGTTCTGCGGTAACGTTTCGACAAATTTCCTACTCGTCATCATCGAACCTGAGAAGACTTAATAATCGAAATTCGTCCAGAAAGCCTACATTCGCATACAAATTTTTATTGAATAGATTTTAAATTTTTATTGAATGGATTTTAAATCTATAATTCATCAAAAATACTACTTTTGCGGCTTAGCGATCACAAAATTTCCCCTGGTAGAGCCGGCATCACAGGTGCAGCCTGGAGATCTAATGATCATAAATACGACCCCAGTGACACCGATGACCGTAAAACATTCAGTACATCTCTGCATCTATTTGTGCTGTTAGAGCAGGATAGTCTTTCGCAAGTACAAGTCTATGTATTTGTGGAATAATCTGTAATATATTTATGGCCCTTCTCTCGGAAGGCGTGGACGTGTTAAAACGTAGGTTGAAGTTACTCCGTCGCTGTGAAACGTTGATTGCTAATTTTCGCAGACCGAGCGTCCTGATCTTTAGTTTTTGCCTGGCGTTGTGCCGTTACTTGTACGTCAGTTTTGAGCGAAACTGCGGACCACGGTCAGAGGAGCGTCGCAATATTCCGCCGAGCGGAGCAAGGGGAGAGTAATTTCTGCTCGTTCACCACAACTGACGTCAGCGGGCAACACCGGGCCGCGACCGTGGCGGCCGGCGCCTGTCAGGTAGGCCGACCGCACGCCACGCGCACGATGCGGCCGGCTTCCTCAGGCTGCGCAGCGGCAATCTTGCGCCGCATGAATAAAGCAGCGGCGGCGAGGCGCCGGCAATTAGCCTCTGTCAGTCTGCCTGCCGCGCCACGTCTCCAGGGAGGCGCACGCACACCGCCGGCGCAGATACGTGCCGCACCACCTGGAATTCTTTTCTTCTTGTCGGTATTTTCGCCCCTGGAATCGGGGTAAGGAAATTGTTTAGACTGTGATACTGTGCGAGGTGACAGCACCTTGCACTAAAATATTTTCCTTTCTCTATTTTCACTCTCTTTTCCCCCACACCTTTTCCTCGCCCACTCCCAAACTCCTCCTTTAGAAACCTAGCTATTTTCTCTTAGGTACTTTTAAATAACCTCTTGAAATTATTCCAGGTATGAGCGATTACGATTTCTGTAACATGCGATTTGAATTCCAAATTGTTCATCTTTGTATCACTTCTTCTTTTCTTCTGGAAGATGCTGCTCAGTCCCGACAAGTGATTCATTGTGGCCACTTAGCTTTACATACCACATTCGGTGAAAACGGAACTCTTATAGGATCACTTTGTTGTAGATCCGTCTGACTGACTGTCTAATTGTTCAAAACACTTTTTTTCAGGAACAGGGAGACGTATCAAGTAGAAATGTGTCTTTCATTTTAAGGTCTGCTGTCTCTTGCTGATATAAAGAAGTGAAGCATCTAAGTCAGTGCAATCAAAAGATGCGGCCATTTGCGTCACATATTTTAAAGCTCAAAAAAAAAAAAAAAAAAAAAAAAAAAAAAAAAAAAAAAAAAAAAAAGGTTCAAATGACTCTGAGCACTATGGGACTCAACTGCTGAGGTCATAAGTCCCCCAGGAACTTAGAACTACTTAAACCTAACTAACCTAAGGACATCACACTCATCCATGCCCGAGGCAGGATTCGAACCTGCGACCTTAGCGGTCGCGCGGTTTTAGACTGTAGCGCCTAGAACCGCTCGGCCACCCCGGCTATCTTAATGCTCCAAAACTCAGTCATCAAAACGTACAGGGTACTTCTCGTTGACATAGAATCACGTCATTTGGCAAGAAGCAAGATTTTTACAGTCCAGAAAATCAGAAAATTGTTAATTTGTAATTATATAGCGCGAAAAATTCTTTTGTCATTTGTTAGCCGACATTAAACTTGAAACTGAACATTCTGTAAAGTCTTGAAACCCTTGGAACCTATTTCGTGCCAGTATCGATGTCGATGACAGGTAAAAATCATAGAGATCCTTGAGTCTCGGAATGGAAGAATTAAATTTAACGGAACCCTCAGTGTGCGACTCCTACTCGAACCCGCCTAGTTTTTTTAAAGTATTTTTGCGAAAAGTGACTGGTTCGAGGAAGAATTGATTAACAGAACCCAGTGCGTTCTGTGCAAATTATTGGTTTGTCACATTGGATTACTAAGACGAAAACATTATTTGATGCGGTTGCTGTTGTCTACGAGAGGTCTTTATGGTATATTAAGGTTGGTGGTTCAAATGGCTCTGAGCACTATGCGACTTAACGTCTGAGGTCATCAGTCGCCTAGAACTTAGAACTAATTAAACCTAACTAACCTAAGGACATCACACACATCCATGCCCGAGGCAGGATCCGAACCTGCGACCGTAGCGGTCGCTCGGTTCCAGTCTGTAGCGCCTAGAACCGCACGGCCGGTGTATTAAGCAATAGAGGGAAGACTTGGACAAAATTTCTACTTGGTGCGATGAAAGGCAGCTCTCTTTAAATGTGAATAAATATACGATAACCCATATAAATGTGTCGTATGCCATTCTTGGTTGGAATATCCCACGCGATATGTCCAGCAACGTGTCGAAAAGGGTGTTCTTCCTCTACGCACACTGACCATTTTCCATAAGGATATGTGAGAGTTAGTGTCGTATGTATATAGGGTGCTTCAGAAGGAATATACGTTTTACAAAATATTATGTCGTCAAAACTGACGATCGGTGAGCCACGGCTCGTTTATTGGAGGAACAAATAGATTGTCTAATTCATATTAATTGCCACTAGACGTCGCTTGTCTTACGTTTGCTTGGTTACAGCCACATTTTACAAGATAGCTACTCCGCAGCAGAAATCATTTTGTGTTCTAGAGTTTGTAAAATGTAATCCCGTGATTGCAGTGCAAGGACGTTTCAGGTTTAGGTACCAAACTGATCCTCGGAGTGGATGGACCAACACAGTGTTCGAATTTGGGGCTTTCAAAACTCACATGCACACACTGAACATGTACGAGATTCACCCAGAGTCAATGTGTTTTGTGCGGTGTCCCACTCATCTGTTTATTCCCCACTCTTCTTTGCATTCGGTCAGCAGTACCTTGCTGTGTTACAAAACTGGTTGTCTCCGAGGCTGAAGGAGGTCAGCTTCATTTTTCAACTACACGGGCCGCCTCCCCCCCCCCCCCCCCGCCCCCCTCTCCCCCCTGCCCCCACCTTCCGCACTGGAGTTGCCAAATGTGTGAATATCTGTATGAAACTGTACTGAGCCGTTGGATTCGTCGTCAAACCTGCAGCAACGTAGCAATCCTCAGCTGGCGTCGGTGGTAACCAGCTTTGACTCCCTGTGGCCTCTTCGTGTGTGGGGTTCTGTGAACAGCAACGTTTTCGCAATAACACTACCACAGAACGTAGAAGATATGAAGAACCGGATCCATAATGTCATAATATAGGTGAGATGGGCGTGCGTACCAGAGTATGGGAGGAATTCGAGTATCGGTGTGATATTGTTCGTGTCGCTGACGGAGGACGTGTAGAGTACCTGTAATCTAAGCTTGAGAGATACGTTATATATGTCCCAAGTTTTGTAGTGGTATGTCTTGCATTTTAGTAAATACATACGTTCGAAATACGTATGTTCTTTTTGAAACACCCTGCAGTTGTAGAGTGTGGGTGAGTGTAAAGGATGCGGGAATAGTGTAGTGTTACTTTTGTGTTGTATGATGATGATGATGATGATAATGATGATGAAGAGGGGAGAAGCGAGAGGGTGGAACCCAGTGCCTGCACATAGTTTTTTGATGATGATGATGATAATGATGATGAAGAAGGGGGAAGCGAGAGGGTGGAACCCAGTGCCAGCACATAGTTTATTTTGGAATAGCACTAAGGAGGCCACCGGGATTAACGTCCCCATCCTTCCTTACGACAAAGAGTAATAATAAGGAATTTTCTGATTACAATATTAGTGGTGAATGTCTTCAGCACGCCACATCATCTGTCCCAGTACAAAATAGAAAGCCGTGCTGCGTTAGCTGTGTATCATCAATTTGTACAGTTCCTTGTTAGTATTTACCGCAGTCAGAACTGATTCATTTAGACTGATTGTCGACAATATCTAACCGTGAAATGCATTTCATCTCCTCAATGAGACACGTCCTCAGCGATGCTCATGCTTATTTGTAGCATTTTTAGGAGCATCAGTTCCAGGGTCTCCTTCCTTCCTTCCTTGTATAGACAAAACGTGCAGTGGGAACAGTGCTCACACATCCCTGAGTGAGGAGACACTTCTGGATTGTACGTCTGCCGACATTTTGCTCTCCGGTTTGGAATTAGTGAATGGTGTGCTGCTCTGCCTGTCAGCTGTCTGCTGTTACATTGCCACATTGTTAACTGTGGCCCCCGTTTCGATACGCAGTCCTCCAGTGTAATCTTCCTGCCGTCGAATGCTCTGCCCCCATATCTGTATTACTAAGCGGCTCTTCCGGTACCCGATACCAGTTGAAAGTTGTCTCGTTAACAGCTTCAGGGAGCAACAGAAATTTGGTTTTCAATATATCGCGTATTTATTGACTGAATTTTAAAAAGCTGCGCTAATATTATGTTAAAAATTCAATACAATAGGCCAGTGTTACAATTAGAAACTGTACGGTTGTCTTGAGGCAGCATAACTGACGGCGCGGCAATACGTGAACTTGTGTGTGTGAAATCTTATGGGACTTAACTGCTAAGGTCATCAGTCCCTCAGCTTACACACTACTTAACCTAAATTATCCTAAGGACACACACACACACATATGCCTGAAGGAGTACTCGAACCTCCGCCGGGACCAGCCGCACAGTCCATGACTGCAGCGCCTGAGACCGCTCGGGTAATCCCGCGCGGCTATGCGAACTTGATTCGTCCAATATTTGAGACTGAGAGCACTTAGTGACTTCCAACAGACTGAAGCATAGTTTCAAACCTCTTCTAAACTTTTTCTCGCTTAGATGATTAACGTAAAATATTTTACACATTAACTCAAATGTGTACTAATCAGAATTGTGCAGTTGATTTATACATGGAGTTCGATTCTTTAAGGAATCAGGGGTTTACTGGTATTTATCTGAACCGTTCACTGCGGACAGTTAAACGCCCAGTGCAACTGTATATTAATGGAACAACACGTAAAAACCACTTCTTTTGAATGTGATGCTTTTGCACACCAGTATGATCCCCAAAATTATCAAGAGGTCATTTTCGAGGCCGTTGCTGCTTTTGACAAGTTCTTTCCTATCATAAAACTTAGCTCGCAGGGTCGAAGATGGTTCAAATGGCTCTAAGCACTATGGGACTTAACATCTGAGGTCATCAGTCCCCTAGAACTTAGAACTACTTAAACCTAACTAACCCAAGGACGCCACACACATCCATGCCGAGGCAGGACTGGAATCTGCGACTGAAGCGCCCAGAACCGCCGGCAGGGTCGAAGAGACAGCCTGTATAATGATGCGAAATAGAGGAACACCCCTCTTCCCAGGGTCTGGTATGTCTATAATATATGCGCTCCTACGGAAATACCAACACCATCCAGTCCATTAATGTGACCATGTATCAAAAGCATGAAAAAAGAAAAACCACCTTTTGCAGCGTGGGCCGTTTCGAGACGTGCAGAAAGAGAGAAAGTGAGGCTCGGAATAGTATCCACAGGGATGTGGAGCCATGCCGACTACAGTGCCGTGACCAGCCGCGCTAGATTTCTCGCTTGAGGATCCATGGCACGAACAACCAGATCGAGGTGGTCCCTCAGATTCTCGATTATGTTTAAATCCGAGAAGTTTGGTGACCAGAGGAGAACGGTACACCCACCGTAGTGTTCTTCGAACCGCGCACGTACACTGCGAGCTGTGTGACACGTTGCATTGCTACTAGATGCCATCGTGGTAAGGAGAACCGAAATGCATATAGGGGGTTAACGTGGTCCGCGAGGATAGATCGAACTTGCGTTGATCCATTGTATCTTCCAGAATGATGAGATGAAAAAATGTCGTGTGATGCGGGCCTCCCGTCGGGTAGAATGATGAGATCACCCAAGGAATGCGACGAAAACATTCCTCAGGCCATAACGCTCCCTCCTGGTTGCAGGGTGTTCGCTTTCAGATGTTTCACGCCGTACCCGTCAACGGCCGTATGTCCGATGTCGTCTGAAAAGGCCGCCTGTCGCCACTCACTGGAAGTCCAGTTGCGGTACTGGCGTGGAAATTCCAGCCTTCGTCGCCAGTGAACAGTGGCCAGCGAGGGTGAATAAAGCAGTTGGCTGCTGCGGAAGCCCAAACGCAGTAACGTTCACTGAACGGCTGCTGAGGAGACAGTGTTGGCAGCCCCTTGGTTCATCTGGGCGGATAGCTGCTCAACAGTTGCGCGTCTGTTCGCCGGTTCCCCGTACCCGTCTTCTTAGCCGTCGTTCACCCCTGTCATCTGTAGCCCATGTTGCACCGCAGTTGACTCGGTTCCGGATGTGGGTAGCGCAATTTTGTCCTTCTCAGTTGTACCTTAACCTCAGCGCCACACGAAAAAGTTACAGACTTAGCCGTTTCGGAAATGCTTCCACTCTTGGCCTGCAAGCCAATGATCATGTCCTTTTGGACGACAGATAAATCGTTCCGTTTCCACATTACGACAACGACTGCACTGTTGTCCGCGTCCTCCCGACACTCTAGATATACCCTTCACTTTTAGTGCTACCATCTGCCGTCTGTGAGTGATTATTGTATGGTGACGTCGAACATAGACTGTGGTCGCATCAGTGTGACTGGACCTTGGATAAAGTAACGTGGCAAGATCATAATTCATTTAGTACTTACTGCACCGATGGACGATTAATATACCTGATGGATTTTAGGGTGTCACAAACCATTTGAATGAGACTAGTGTACCTAGCCAACCATGTCTTCAGAGTTCTGTTTGCAACACGTCAGCTGAAACTGCGTTGACGGCATCTCACGTATTTTCTACTCTGATGCTAAGTCGTAGTTACTTGCATAAAACCTTGGTATTATATTTTCTTTCACTTTTATCGCCCTATTTTCCTGACTAATCGGACCTATCCTAGATCTGGCATTTCTGTTTGTGAATCATTTCGATCGACACGAAGTTAACGTATTTTAATTCGAAGACAATTTAAGTGCTCTGTGAAAAGTAGTATGATTTTTTGTTACATGTTATTGTATATCAACTCTTACTAAGCAACTAAGTGAGACTGAGTTACGAATCACTCAAAATCATTATTTTGAAGGCATGTGAATTGCGCTAATCTGCCAGCACAGCAATAGTTAACTTGTTATCTATATGAGTGATTTTTCTTCTGTTGGAGGTAATACACTGCGACGAACACCTTCGTGATAAACGTGCATCGCAGTGCATCCTTCGCGTAGGAGTAAAAACATTCCATCTCCGCAACATCCATGAATGAGACAGATCATCTGTTTAGCTGGGAACGTACGTGGACAAACTAGTGACTAGCCAGGACTTAAGTCTGAGTGGCGTTCACCGATACGGCAGCTGCGAGTGTGTTTCGAGTCCCGGACCGAGCGAGGAGGCGCAGTGGTTAGCACACTGGACTCGCATTCTGGAGGACGACCGTTCAGTACTACATCCACTCTTCCAGATTTAGGTTCTTCGTGATTCCCGAAATCATTCCAGGCAAGTGCGAGAACATCAAACTGTTTTCTTCCTTCTTGTTTTCGAGTTAAAGTTCGGTCCCTAGTTATACGTTTTCAGAAACGTTTGGTTGAACCTCTACATCTACATCCTGCGAACTTCTGTGAAGTGCATGGCAGATGTTACTTCCCATTGCACCAGTTATTAGCCCTTTCCTGGTTTCCATTCACGCGTGGAGCGCAGGAAGCGGGATCGCTTGAACGCCTCTGAGCGCGCTGTAATTAGTGTAAACTTGTTTTTGCGATCCCTAAAGAAGCGATGAGTAGAGGTTTGTAGTAATACTTGCAGACAAATTCTTGTAACTTTGTAAGTAGGCTTGGCTTGCACAGGGTAGTATGAGTCTGTCTTCAAGCATGTACCCGATCGGTTCTTTCAGCATCTTTGTGGCGCTCTCCCACGAATCGAACAAACTTTTGGCTATTCGTGCTCCCCTTCTTTGTGTACGTGCCCCGTCTTAGTCCTAATTGATACGTGTCCCGCACACTTGAGCAGTATTCTGAGCTGGGTCACACGAGTGTTTCGTGGGCGATCTCCTTTGTAGACCGACTGCGTTTCCCTAGCGTTGTGCAAATGATGCTAAGTTTGCCTCCTGCTTTACCTACTTATGGATGTATGTGAAGGTTCCGTTTCATATCCTTACAAATTCCTACATCGAGGTTTTGGTATGAGCTGAACCAATCATTATTCCACTTTGAAACTTTATCAAGATCCGAGTGAATATTTTTGTAGCGTCTTCTAGACAGCACTTCCTGACGGGTAACTGCATCATCTGCGAAAAGTCTGATGTTACTTTTGATGTATAACATGAACAACACACTTCCCTGGGATACACCCCAAGTTACTTCTGCACCTATCCGTGACTCTCCGTTGAAGAAAATATACTGCGCATTTCCTACCAAACAATCCTCAGTCCAGTCACTGACTTCGCTTGACAACCCCACAACATCGTAATTAGGATAATAAGTGCTGGCCTGAGTGGCCGAGCGGTTCTAGGCGCTTCAGTCTGGAACCGCGCGACCGCTACGGTCGCAGATTCGAACCCTGCCTCGGGCGTGGATGTGTGTGATGTCCTTAGGTTAGTTAGGTTTAAGTAGTTCTAAGTTCTAGGGGACTAATGACCTCAGATGTTAAGTCCCATAGTGCTCAGAGCCATTTGAACCATTTTTTGATAATAAGTGTATGTATGGTACTGAGTGATACTCTTTTCGGAAGTAAGGAACTACTGCATCTACCTGACTGCCTTGCTTCTCACGATATTGTGTGAAAAAACCGCGAGTTAAGTTTCACATCATAAATTTGAATTTATGCTGGTTAATATGGAGGAGGTTACTGGTCATTATATTTCTACAACAAATGGAAGACAAGGAGACGGGATGGTAGTTCGTGAGTAACTTCTACTGCCCTACTTGTAGACTAGGTGGATCTGTGCTTTCTTCCAACAACTGGTCACGGCTCTTTGTTCGCGGGGTCTTCTGGATATTATGGTTAATAGAGGGGCTAACTCAGCCGCAAATTTGGTGCAGAATCTGATAGAGATTCCTTGGGCCGTGCAGTTTTGTTGAATTTTAACGACTTCAGCTGTTCGTGAATGCTACTGACACTAATATCTATTTCAATCATCTTTGTAGTGGTAAGAGAATTAAATTGGGGCACACTTAGTTTCGTATGTATAGCAACATTTAAAAGCGTAGATCAGTATTTGTACTTTTGATTTGCTACCCTCAATTTCAGTTCCTGCTCTTTCGATAAAATTGTGCTACGGTAGTCATCAATGAGTTGATCAATTGCCGCTTGTTTGTTATTGTTCCACTTTATCATATTTCACCCGTCTGGTACTCTAATTTGTATCGCAGATATCTTTTAAACGTCGTTTGACAGCCGTTTCACTACAATGTCCAGTTTTCAATTCTCTCGCCACGGCTGTTTGCCAACAATTTGCGCAGAGAAGCGATCGACTGGAAGAGGCCCCCAGCCCTGTTTTACGACACACGGACGAGCGCGCAGCCATTCGCCGGAATTAACGGCACTTAAGTGGCTCTCATCGGCGATACGTCCGCAGCGCAGGTGCGGAACGTGACGCGGGTCGCGTTGCCATGGCAACTGCGTCTCGGCCCCCTGCGTGACGTCAGAGCGCTCTCCTCCGCCCACCGCCTGCTTCGTCAGCAGCCCTGGGGCGACCTCCCGTCCGTAACACAAGCTTCCGACTTGTCTCCCTGCCACGTGTTTACGCCTTAAAGCCTAACGAGTTACTAACGCCGTAACTGGTATCGATTGATCTCTGTCATGTAGTGTTAATTATTCGTTAATGAATTCCGCGTTTCACACGGCCACTCGCAGTATAAGTTCCTGTAGTTAATCGTGTGCGGCGTGAGACAAAATGAATATCACGTGTTGTCGCCATAAAAGTACTACCGTGTTCAAAAAATGGCTCTGAGCACTATGGGACTCAACATCCGAAGTCATCAGTCCCCTGGAACTTAGAACTACTTAAACCTAAGGACATCAGATGCCGGAGGCAGGATTCGAGCCTGCGACCGTAGCGGTCGCGCGGTTCCAAACTGAAGCACCTAGAACCGCTCGGCCACACTGGCCGGCCTACTACCGTGTATATGGGCCTTATAGAATTCGCATGTCTCATGCGCATTAGATTTTCAAACACGTTTATTGACAAAAGACTCGATTTCCTTCTTTAAAAACATTCTTTCAAATTGCAAGTACCGATTGTGTAGCTGCTATTACAAATTAGTCGCAGATTTCGCCGTTCGTGACCACGCTTTTAACGTAATACGATAAGTGTTCCAATAGCTTTAATATTTGAGTGGTTATTTCCCTGTCAGTGTGACGCTTCTTTTATATGATGGTACATTGCTAATAGCATCATGGCTCTACCAAGTGCACTTGTGGGAAAGAATCTCAAGACAACAATAAACTGAGCAGACGAATGTGTTAATATATGTCATTGAATTTCATCGTGCAATAAGGCCCTATTACTGCGGAACAAGTACGCCTTTTTTTCATAATATTTATGCAGTATTTAACATTTTCACATCACATACCAGTTCATAACAGAAAACGAAGTCATAAATGATTATATAATAGGTTTATGTCAAAATTTTGTCATAACCTTGTCACAATGGAATCTTGAGAAAATTCGCTTTGTAATTCTGTGTTTTGGATCCATTAAGTTAAGTCCAAAACTTGGTTTGGGAAACGGTTTCCATCTCGGTATCATGGTGTTAGGGGCCTGCGCATTGTGTATGTCCATTAGTATGTACACAAGGGAGTTCTGGCTCAAAGTATGCCAACGGTGACATCATCGAAGAGTCATGGGGTTTCCCAACCATCACCCACTCCCCCCCCCCCCCCCCCCCGCCTCCATGTGACGAAGGCCAATTGCCCTATGTATAAAACGGCGGGAAATAGCCCAGTTGCATTAGTGTTTGTCTCCCTACACTCCTGTGATGCATGGCTGTTGTCCTGAGTATAAATTGACGGCAAGTTCAAAAATCCAAGATAGCGCACTATCATGATGGCCGATGTCATGTACTGGCCCCAATTGTACGACGTCATAGACAAAAGGTGTTTGTGCGGGTCCAGGCCTGTCTGCTGGTCAAAGGATGTCCTACTTGACATGTTCCCCCGACCTACTATTAACGTGTTTCGTCACTGCATAGTGCTTTTCCTAGCTTTCCACTTTCGTCCTTATTTAAACAAATACTGGGGAGAGGTAAAGGGCCTTCCAGACACGCTCCTGTGCCACCACCTCAACTTTTTCCCCTAAGTTAAAGTCCAAATTCTATGACGCGTAGTGCGAACACTTGCGCCTTTGTATAAATAAATATCTTGCCCGGGGGAGTTCCCTGTTCTGCAGTAGCTAACTTCGTGATCATTAGACCGCTCAAAAAGTCCGCCGCCACCCCGTCCTTGGTACCTCATGGGCCAACTCACAGCTCACCACTGCCGCTCGCAGGCGATTGGGTAGGGCCGAACCGTCGGTCGTCGGAGTCGTTCCCGTAAGACACGAGTCCACTCACCCTGGAGTACGGATGGAAAAAACCGATACTGGTATTTCAGTTCTGAGTAACCGGCATTTTTCGCTATTTGTTTGGTATCTGTTGTTACAGCTGTTTTTTTATTTTTTACTAATAATCGAATGAAAAACCGAACTATGAATTAGCCATAGCAGCAGTGCTAAAATTTTTCGTTTTAAATAAACGTACTTTGGAAAGGAGTAATTTTTATTCTTAACATTTGCACTTGTTTGAAGCATTGCGTTGTTATAGAAAATGAGAAAAGCGATCAGTGCTATTTTAATAACAATACGGACAGAAACTAGTAACAAACACATGGTATAAGAATTTGTACAGCATTGCTGAGACAATAATGTCCCTGTTGCCGTGTGTCGTGGCTCAAGGTACACGTGTACGTGCAGTGTGCAAGACTCGCCCCCACCTGGTCTATGCGGTGGTTTCTCGCTGTCGTCGCCGGACATCTGTCGCATTGCCGAATGGCACCAACCCTTGTCAGGGAATATTTGTAGGAAGTGACCTAGAAGTAAAGTACAATGCTTAATTTGCTTTAAAGGATGACAGATTTTCCTGCCATTTATATGAAATCGAGAAAGAGGAAGGAAATTACGGTAAAAGAAATAATCTAAAAACTTAACAATACGTCGTTCTTGGTACACAATACAAATAGAAATTAGCTGATGTGTTGCCTGTGTGTACATAATATGTCTTTATCTGCTTGCCTTTATCTGCTTGAAAACGGAAAAATTAACTGAAAAAAAAAAAGATTTCTTCAACCTCAGTTTTCACTCTTTAGCGCTGAGAGTTTGTAATGCCCAAATGGTGGTATGATACTCGATTACAACTTAATTTTTGAGCATAATTTCAAAAATTTATAATCGTCAGCAATTAGGTGATTTTTTGTAGTATGCAGCCACTTATCACTTTTCGAAGAAAGCAGTGAATGGTGGAAACACTGTTTCTTTTAGTTGCCTATTTAATTTAATATTTTAATTCTATGAATCTTGAAACAAAGAGAGTCAAAAAATCCGAAAATCTGTTATTTCAGAAACTAATTCTTTCGAACTATTTTAACAGCGTAAACTGGCGTGAAAAAAAGAGATATTGCCGAAAATTGGTTGTTCATCAGTAACCACCATCCCTACTCTGTAGTCGCATCATAGCACCGATTCGGTAACCTAATGCTGATGGAGTGTAGAACTTCCAATCCCTAACGCTAGTTGTGATGGCACTACAGCTACAGCCTGCATAACCTGAGTTAGAATGACAGGCAACTATAAAAATGTAGGAAGCACACTATTGTTCTTTAATAGAAATGCCGGGGGGGGGGGGGGGGGGGGAGATTCACGTAATTCTGAAAATAACCTGTAACCCACACATATCTCTCATCGGTAGTAACAACATAACCCCCTCCGACAGAGCCATTTTTTTTCTGTATTGTTAATTTCACACCTGATACAGGTAGGCCAGCAGCGGCACATTACGCCGCTCTTCGGCCACAGATAAAACTAATGATACAAAAGAAGACAGTCACAGAACAGACAGGATGGATATACAAAGGTAGACATACAAAATTAAAACACACGGAGCCGTTCACGGGCGCAGAGTTCAAAATAAAAATGCTCAGACATGTGGACACGTACAGAGATGACAGATGGCACACGCGAACGTTGGAGCACAAACGAGTAACACTGGAACACTTGAACACGAACACGACGACACACACAAACACTAGGCGATGATCTCCGGCGCGCAAAAACTCACTATACGTGTGTGAGTCCGGGGACGTGCCAAAAGGGGAAAAAATTGGAGGGAGGAGGGAGAGGGGAGTGTGTAGATGCCAGTGGCAGAGAAGTTGGGAGGGGGAGGAATGAAGGTAGGGGGGTTGGGGAAGCACGGGGGAGGAGGGAGAGAATGGAGGGAGGGTGCCCTCGGGAGAAAAACACAGGGTGCGGTAGAGGAGGATCAAAGTTGGTAGGAGGGGTAGGTGGAGGGGATGAGGGCATCATCAGGGAGGGGGAGTTGGTGGAAGCCACCTTTGGCGATACAGAGCCTTTTTTTTTTCTCTCTATTGTATTTCAATTCCCCATCGGGGCGGGCTGGCAGCAGCATATGCGCTGCTCTTCAGCCGAAAGACATAGAAACAAACAATAGAAGACATTTAAAAATATCAAAGAAGAGAAGATGGTGAACATAGATATAAAAAAAAGGGGAACATCGTGGAAGGCAATATACAACAAAAAAAAAAAAAAAAAAAAAAAAACGGGGTGACTGTAAAATGGAGATAAAAAAAAGCTGTTTAAAAGTAGCACACACAAAAAGCCACACACTGCAACAATTAAAAGAACACAAGGCACAGTATGACTGGAGCATAAAAGGTATCGACGGATGGCGTAGCACATAACAAACAATGACGGCGAACCTCAAGGCAGTACACAATTAAAATCACACCTCTTGAAGCACAGGAGAAACGGCACTAACCACAACACTCATGTGGCACACTGACGATGATAAAAACAGAGGATCTGCCAGGCGCAAGGAGATGAGGGAGACCGGAAGAAGGGAGGGAGGGGAAGAGACAGAGCCATCAAACACTCAAACTTATATGCAGCAGCCATGTAGCAACAACGTTTCAGTATGAAATGCACTTATACTTATTTATGAATCGAATTGAGCGAAGAAAAACGCGGCAAATACATACAGTATGAAAGGAAACTATGGTATTTTCCTCAAGAGGAGTGGTCACTACCCTACTAGTAGAGCACATTTCTAGACGAAAATCTGAACCGCCATATCCAGCAGAGACTGTCGCCATCTAGTGGACATAATATGTAGTCAAGAGCCTCCCTAGCGCGCGTCTCAGTACGAGAGAAAGCAGTGCATCTTCCTTCATACGCCACGGTTATGTGATTCACGCACAGCGACCACCGCAGCCTGCATTCCGACTCACCGTGGCGGAGAGCTGTCACGGCCGACACCTGTCACAACTCGCTGCTGCAGAGTGGTCGTAGTCGCTTTTCTAAGGCTCCAAGCTTGGCAGAAGCAGCGCAAAAGGCTGAGCTTGGGATAACACGATAATTTACCGTTATCCTAAGACACACTGATTTTCGCTGTAGATATGCCTTGGTGTGACGGAAATTTGCTATCGATGTAGACGAAACGTTATGCCATCGAGGGTCGTAACGAGCCGAGTGAGTTCACAGCGTTAAGAACAACATTCTGTTTTCTGGGAGTTCATTTGTAGCTTGGAATAATACCATAATTGAACATGTTTCTTCCTTTACTGTACACAATAGTGCCCCACTTCACATCAGTTAAGAAGGCATCGAAACAAATTTGGAAGCATCAAATATAGTTTCCAGAATGAGATTTTCGCTCTGCAGCGGAGTGTGCGCTGATATGAAACTTCCTGGCAGATTAAAACTGTGTGCCCGACCGAGACTCGAACTCGGGACCTTTGCTTTTCGCGGGCAAGTGCTGGCAGAAGTAAAGCTGTGAGGACGGGGCGTGAGTCGTGTTTGGGTAGCTCAGTTGGTAGAGCACTTGCCCGCGAAAGGCAAAGGTCCCGAGTTCGAGTCTCAGTCCGGCACACAGTTTGAATCTGCCAGGAAGTTTCATCAAATATAGTACCGAAATCAGTGAAAATTTGTACCTACAGAAATGCAGAGCCCTCCTCTTCAGGCTTGGTTTTATGCTTGCTACAACGAATATTGTACCGACGACACTGAATCTTGCGTTGAAATCGTCGAATACACTACAAAGCAAACAGTTCTCCACATAAAATGGAGAATTTTCACATCTAACAATAAAATGTAATTACCAAACCAGCAAATGACACATGACAGCAACCAAGTAACAGAACTTCACATCTAAGGTTCCCACCTCACTATGTGTCTTACAGTGCATACATAACAACAAACGTCCCCTTAGGATTTCTAAATGTTGACAGATGACATAAATACAATTCATTAAATTTTCGCGTCAATTTTTTGATGAAATGAACGACTAAAGTATAGAAATCCACTTAAGTAAGCGTTAACCTCTTTTCCTGGTGTAGTCCTTTCGCTTTCAAAACGAATATTGTACCGACAACACTAAATTTTGCGTTGAAAACAGTGAATATCCATTGATTTAACACATTAAGGTGTACCTAGACTTTTTCAGTCATTTAGACAGAATGCATAATAGCCCCGAAAAGTCCGAATAGAAGTTTGGGCATCGGTAGAACGTGTGCCAGTATTCCTAGTTAGCCTGCACGACACTTAAATAATTGAGTGTATGTCGAATAACATATGACAGTACTATCCACTGAATTACCACGTTAGGGCTTTGCCATTTGTGGTACAGATCCAAAACAAACAACAACAACTAGGAAACTGAGAGTTTCACAAACATTTTGACGAATACAGTTGTTAGTGATACAACGGCTTGTTAATGTTTCCGAGAAATCTGCTTCTTCCACCCACTTCTCCTGTACTTTAAGAAGCCAAAGAACAACTCAACTCTAACTGTGACGATCATAAACGCAACATTTTAATATGGTCCACGCACTTTCACATGTTTAGCGGTACTATGTATCACAAGCACATTACGTTTACGTATTTAGCTGTTGATACACCTTTCAATTCTCTGGAAGGCTCGGCGTTCTACATCTGAACTAAACAGTGTGCTGCACTAGCGTTGCCTCTCTCTCTCTCTCTCTCTCTCTCTCTCCTCTCTCTCTCTCTCTCTCTCACACACACACACACACACACACACACACACACACAATCAGTAGAGAAGTACGGCATTGGTCTGTAGTACACACGAAATTTCAGCCATCCCTCCTGTACAGGAAGATGTGCTATAATATCTGGTACAGATGTGTGGGTCTCTATAGCTCAGTTGTTTTCACCGCTCAGAAAATTTCATTTAACCTCCCGGGAGGTAATTACCCCACAGTTCGGAACCACTGTACTAGCCGGCCCGCTGGTAGTACTTTGGAACCCATGTGATTCCTTCCGCTAATTTCATGCGATTTTTTTTTTTTACAGTGACCTTCCACAATTCTGGATGGCACCTGCCCGTCAGTGCCTGAGGTCTGGCTGGTCTTGGTTCAGCTGTGATTGTTCCTTCTCGTTTCCACTTCACAACCACATCACCAACAGTCGACTTCAGCAGCTCTAGAAGGGTTGAAATGTCCCTGAATGGATGTGTTACTCAGGTGACATCCATTGAGGTCGCTGAGCTCTGCTGAGTGATCCATTCTTCTACTGTTGCTCCTCTACTGACAACGCCGTAATCCCCGCCTCCTTTTATTATGACAGGTCCGCCTCTCGTGGAATCTAGTGGTCAGATCCGTATTACATAGGTATGTCCTCATACTTTTGATCAGATAGTGTCTTAGGTGACAGAACATTCCAATGAAGTTTCTTGGTACCTTCAGATATACTCCGACGGCGACCTGTGTCTAGCTTGCTCAAGACATGCCCCCGCATGACACTCTAAAGGACTTATTTATAGCAGTTACGTTATACATTTCACCAAGCACTTACTGTCACGAAAATACAACCGCAACTGAGCCAATGTGGATCCAATGCAGTGGTTTCCTTTATCTTAGCATTACGTGCGATTTCCAGTCAAGGGTGACACAATTCCTGTTTATGGCGAATTCTTGACGGCCGTTTGCGGTGATAGCTCACAATTTCTCTCTCCTCTTTCCTTTTTTTTCGATTCTGCTTAAGCATTAGGTAGTGCTAGCAGCCCACCGTTACAGCGGGGTGCTCTTCTTTTTATACGTGGGTGTGTGTCAGTTGAGTAAGTCGAAATACTAAAAAGTGCAGTATTTTGTGGCTCATTTCTGAGGTTGTCGACATCGCTGTCTAGAAGCGAGGATCGTGTATTGTGAGCCTGGCACCATTTCCAGCGATGGAGTGCCAAATGGAGCGATACTAACGAATGTACCGACCGCGGGGACGCGTTTGCAAATCTCTACTTCCATTTCCGTGGCCTTTTCACGTTACAGTTTCTGAGTCACGGCGGTATCTGTTATCAGTATTGACAATTTTAATGGAATATGGAATATTTGTTGTAAAGACTAATGAATATTGGTATTTTCTGTTTGCTGCGGAGACTTTTGTTAGATTTGATTGTCCCATTTAATCTTCAGACCACGTGAAAGAATATATTGAACACTTTCGCAAGACGAAAATTAAGCTTCTGGAGAAATGTAGCGGAAGACCAATTCTGTTTCTCATAGACTAGTTACGATTATGTGTTATTAAATTGGTTGTGTTCTACGTGCATAGTACAGTTCCTGTCTAGACTATCGTTCGCGAAAACTAACAGAATTCGTTATTACAAATGCAAAGTTCTAACAATAAAAAATCTGCTTAGACAATTTTTGATGTTTATTACTAATTTAATTTGGTCACCCATCTCTTAATTTTTGCGCTCCGATATGAAATGTCTGTGTGTTAGTCGTGGTCCTGATTCATGCAGCTGCCGAAAGAAATTCCGTCGCTGGGACATTGCCCTGAGCTTGGCATTTGGTTTATGTTGTATATTTTGTAAATGTGGGGCGTAGGGGACTATGATTCGTGCGGTTAAGTGTTGTAGTATTTTCCTGTGCAACTGAACAAAAATGTAAAACATTGCGCGGATTCATTGTAACACGGGCGCACGAATTGTGAACTGTGCGAGAAACGTCTAAGAACGCTTACAGCATAACGTTAACTTCCAACGCGAGACTCACTGGATGAAGTGCATTATATTATTGAGACATTGCTTTGAGTGACAACATAAAATTTCTTTCACATAATAACTTGAGTACACTGTAATCCCGTCACTACACTGTGACATCGACCACTGATGCGTTAATTTCCAATAGAGAATATACTGCCGGGAACGAATCGGCGTATTACTTTCGCAAGTATTCAGTAATTAATAAACTTCTTAATTCAGTAACAACTTACTGAGTAGAGACGATATTTGAATTAAACCATTACCTAACACCTCAGGATGCATAGATAATGTTTTACTTACACTACTGTTTATCGAAAGTAGTTTTATCTTCATTTCTTGGTTATTTACATCGGCAAGCAGAAACGGCTCTGAAAATTCCTTTCTACATTTTTAATGTCCTGAAAAGCGAATTTCATTGTAACCGTATGAAACGGACGTGGCAACGGGGATGTATACACGACATTAGTACTAGACGGCATTGTGTTGGTGGGGAAAGGCTAGCTTCTTCGCTAGACTGGCCAACACAAGAAGATAAATGGTTCCAGAAACAAGTTAATTTGAAAGTGCTGTGCAGTATGTCGTATTAGCTTAGAGGACGTTATGGTTTGATCTGTATTTATATTATTTCAGAATGAAATCAGTGTTTTATGCTTGGCTGTTTGTTTCGGGTATCAGACCCATTCCCAAACACTGTAACTGTATAAATGAAAGCAATACCACAAAGATGACAAGTTTTTTAGATGTTATACTCTTGTCTTTTATCAAAACTGTCATCAGTCCAAAGAATGATTTGAACAGCACAATGCTCTACTAGGCATGGCCCTCTGAGATGTGGTATGCCGTTGCGTTCGTCTGACCTCTGAACTTAAAATATCCAATAAGTTAACAGGGAGACCTACATGACCCCGAACCACGGAGCGTCTCAGGGTTTTCAGACAGTACCCAAGGGCAAAGAAGTGACAAGGGACGCTCGAAAGTCGCAGGACTGACCGGCAATCCGACTCGGGACCTTTGACTCTGTAGGCCCGCAGTAATCGCCTAGCCATAAGCCATAACTCTGCAATAAAAGTGTTTCTGTGTGGTTGGGTCGATGGAGAAAAGTGTGACTTGTGCATTGCTGAAGAAAGAGTGTACTTTAATGCCAACGGCCTTGCCTCTTCGAATACATCGGTTCCCGTCAGATCACAGGTATTAAGCAACGCGGCCGTGGCTGGTACTTGCATGGCTACCCGCCCTGGTGCATCACGTGCTCTGGTGCATCACGTGCTGTCGACAATTTTCACTTTCCAGCATAGGGGTGGAGCGATGGTGGCGTGAAGTTCCTCGTCACCAATCCCCGTAGTGTCTCGTGGACTGAGGGCACGTGAAAGTGTCGATGAAGATCCGTCCGTTGTATGCGGATGTTAGATATCACTTTATTTTTTAGGTCAATAACGATAAGTAACTAGCTGGTTTATAATCATTACGTCAGTGCAGTCGGTTGCAGTGAGGGTCCGATCTGTTCCAGATTCGTGTGTGTTCATGTTGGAAAATAGTTTCTCAGTCTCGCGAAATCAAATCCGTTAAGTAGAAGACAGACTCAGATGAAAACTTAATGGTTAAGGGACTATCAAACAGTTTTCGTCCAAAGGCTTTACAGTCCTGAATCGTTGTGCTAATCAGACACAATTGCCGTGAGCGTTGAGGCTATCATACCACCGACGCAACAGATTGAAGACGCCTGTTTGGTAAAACACCGTGTCCTGCTGCCTGCAGAAGTCCGTAACTGCCAGCTGCACATCCTCGTCTGACAGGAATCGTCAAGGCCTTTTTAAGAGACCGAAGGAGTGGTAATCGCATGGATAGTGATCACGACAATAGGATGGGTGCTGGAGTGTCTCCCACTTGGATTGGCGCAACTTCTGCGTTAGGGGGTTTGCGATAAGGGGACTGCGTTGTCAATAAGCAGCAACAACCCTTGTCGCAGTTATTTTTCGACAGTCATGCTGACTCAAAGCACATTCTGCGTTGTCCGGGATGTCTACCACTGTTAGTCCCTCGGCAAAAAAGAAAAGAATTACAGCATGTTGTTCCTGCTTGGACGCTCTTGGTAATAACGTCGCCATAGTTGACATTTCCGGATTTACCGCAACACGTCAGAAAGTTACGAATGCCACACTAATCCATGCCTGCATGTCGGTGCTTATATATGTGTATCGGAGTAGCACCACATTGCATGTATGCTGCAGCAACGACCTCAAACGGAAACTTTCTGGTGGCCTCTTATAATCGTATCTTCAGTAAAACTTACATTTTTTGAAATATATTCGGAAATTAAACATCAGTTCGATGTGACGCACTGTGAACTTTTGTTTCCTGTTCTCCCACGAGAATTTGACGCATTTCCTACTCTGAGACACATTTTGCACACAAATTGCAAATAAATCGTTCAATGTTACAGGAGAAAGTTTCAAGACGATTTTCTGCTCCTGTGTTCGACGTGCTTACAGTAAAAAATTAATATTTTTGGAGAATCGGCGCACCGGCCGTTGTGGCCGAGCGGTTCTAGGCGCTTCAGTGTGGAACCGCGGGACCGCTACGGTCGCAGGTTCGAATCTTGCCTCGGGCATGGATGTGTGCTATGTATTTAGCTTAGTTAGGTTCAAGTAGTTCTAAGTTCTAAGTTAAGTTCCATAGTGCTCAGACATATGAACCATTTTTTTGGTATCGGCGCAAGAGACTTCACTGACATATGTGGAACGGATGATGCAGGTGGAGGCCAAGAGGATTAAGAAGTGATGCCTGTGGTGGGAAAGCTTTTCCTTGTTAACATTATATTCATGAGGATGAAAACAATAATAAAATCTCTTAAGAAATATTCTCAGTGTTTGTACGGGAGAGCATCTACTCTTAGACTAACGATGGTCTTTGTGTTCACCGTACTATTTAATATGTGTTCAGGGTCTTGCAATAATTATTTCCGGAGTTGAAAGTACCCACCACTGCTGACCTTGCCAGTCTCAACCACATTATAACGCGCTCTTCCTCCTCTGTCACCTATTTATCTTCCATCTCTTCATTGCAGTTTGATGAAGGTGGTATTAAAATTTAAAGTGTAACAGGGGTAATTTCTGCTTCTAAACTGACAGTAAAACTCACACTAAATGTTGAAAAATAATTTATAAAATCTCAAATGAGACTTTCTTCATTTGCTTAAAAGTGAAAGAAGCACATTGCGTCACAGGTAAGGTTGCTTAATCGATGGCGATATCGTTATTTCGCATTTCTGCCTTTTTTCAATTTCTCTCTACAGAGTGATCGGGAAAGAGTTGCACTTCATTATAAAGCGAAAAGGACATTTCCCATATCCTTGTTCAAAGAGCCATTTCAGCATTAACTTTGAGGGGTTGAGGAAAACTTAACTCGGGTTGACTGTTTTTTGGTTTGAAGTTTATTCATTTCTCTTTCTACTGGTGTCGTTTATTATCTTTTTCAACGTTATTTCACCCATCGTCGAGATATTACTTCCAAAAGTCTGTAGAGAAATGGCCTTCTCTACAAATCACCTCCGACCGCAGCACCATTCCGCTGCAGTAACAGAATTATTCTGTGTTGCATCTACTGTGCTGTTAATTTTGACGCTGTGTGAGTCTGTGCAACTAACAGTAATTTTCATCCCGAAGATATCAGTCGTACGTGCACTCAGCGCTCTGGCCTCGCTGGACACGTGTGTGACATAAAAAAATGGATCATAACGCTTTTATCACTGATGTACGTTCAAACAAGATTGTGTAACAGCACGAGGGAGAGTACTGGGTTATGCGATCCATTATTGATTGAGCAGCGTGGAACAGTTCGGAGGATGAGTAAGACACGTGGAAAGGGAACACGTGTTCGGGCTTCGCCCGACGTTGCCTCGTAATTGTTCCATTAATAGCAAACCCCTGTCGTGAAACCCGGACAAGCTATCAGTGCAACACGGTGGACTGACCACTCAGTCCCCAGTCTCTGCCGCCGCTGCTCCTCTTACTCTATATGCTGCGAAAGTATAGCGAAACTTTAATATCCAGGTTAGACCTTCATTTACATTCAGAAGGGCGCATTAATCAAATCATTTCACAAGTACAGTATGGAACTAATGGTTCCATAGTCCTCAAGCAGATTTCAGTGTTGACTGTTACCCATACGTTTTCAAATCCACCATGTGATGGTGTAACATAATATTGGTATATGCACAGCGCTCGTGTGTTAGTTTGAGTTGGTAAAAATCTGTGACTATAATACGATATTTCTTGCCCCCACTTCCATTGCACTGCGTTGACATTTGATTATACAATGTGCCTGTGTAATTCTTGGTGCACAGTTACAGGAAATATCAGTACATTAAATTTTCTATCTGTATTCAACAAATGTAATTTGAAATCTTCTTTCAGTGGTAAGAAAACAGTCTCTCTCTCTCTCTCTCTCTCTCTCTCTCTCTCTCTCTCTCTCTCTCTTCTATCAAGCAGTCACTGTGTCTATCTGTCTCTTTATCTCAAGAGTACGTCTCACGTTGTCCAATATGTACTGTCGTTTATCCTGATCCAAACTGCCAGTTCGTGTTGTTACACGCGTCGGCACTGTGTACCAAGTTATTGAAAGCCAAGCGGTGTCACTACCACTCCGAAAACCGCTTCTGCAGGTTTGCCGTATAGAAGTTAACTGCCGTAAACTAGGGCTGCTTGAACCCAAAATTTTATCTTTTCCTGCTTTCTTTAAAATATCTGGCATGAATAATAAGTTTCTTCACATCAGATAGGTTTACCCAACACTTCAGAATATTTGCAAGGAAACAGTTCTTTGCTGTACATATGCAGGCTGAAGGGACGAATGAAAATTTGTACCAAGCCCGGGGTTCGAACGCGGGTCTCCTGCTCACTAGGCAGATGCGCTAACCACTACGCCACCCAGGCACAGTGGCTTTGCACAACTGCACTGACTAGCTTAGCATGCCTCCCTCTTTAATAAAAATTATCATTTACAAATCAGCCCAATTAGTATTCCCCCTAAACTCGAACGGCATAGCAGAGGCTCTCCAACTGCGTTGGAATAGCACCTCAGTGTCGAACGAAAAGAGGTATCCTGCCTGAAACCCAGGCATAGATGTTTTGATCAAACAAAAGTGCATGGTTCCAGGGAACAAGTCTCAGACATCGGTGACGTATGTATGAAGACTCCGGCGCGAATGGGAACCTGAACAATGAGGGAGGCGTGCTAGGGTAGTCCGTGCAGTTTTCCAAAGCCACTGTGCCAACTACATGACCTAGTGAACAGTAGACGCAGGTTCGAATCCTGACCTTGGTACAAATTTTCCTTCGTCACTTCACTCTGCGTTTACATCATAGATGTCTGAGTCTTGAGAAGGTCTGTGAAACCATATAGTTTCGTTTGAAACAATTCTTACTACTTACTTATTTTTCACGTATTAATTTACTTTGAAGTTAATTTATTTTGGATCTATGTTACACTTCCAGATGACCAATTTGAGCCTAGTCATTATTCCCAGTTATTCAGTAACAGTTTGTACTGTTTTGAACAAGTGGGACCTAAATTTCATATTTAATGAATGTCTTACAGTTACAAAATAAAAAAATACTAATATAGTTGATTTAAAAAAGATATTAATCAGGATAAGAAGTGTCAAGTGAATGACATATTTGTGGGAATGAGAATGTTTTACAAAGCAATGTTAACACATATTTTTTATGTTGAAGCGTTAGGGTACCTGTTTTTCTTGTGCCTTTGCCCCGCAAGGGCGCGGGGCAACTTGTTTACTAACAGAGTTGACATGATTAGTTAAAGGGGTGGCAGGATGCCCTTCCTGCCGCCAGTCTGCTACCCCCAGAGACGGAACACGTGTACCCCAACTGTGAGCGGAAGTGTTTCTAAATGTTAGGGAATCGTATAACTGAGGCGGGACTATGGCTCAAAACCGGAATTCACACAGTGGGATGTGGGAAACCGCCTGAAAACCACATCCAGACTGGCTGGCACACCGATTTCGACATCAATCCGCCGGGCGGATTCGATCCGGGACCGCCGGCGCATGTTCCCATCTCCGAAACGGCGCTATATCGCGCACGGAATACCCGGGCGGCTGTTAGGGTACCATACTTAATAAATTCTCAAGAATTGTGGACAATTTTAAGCATTTATATGTTGTGCTTCAAAGTGACTCTAAAAAGACCTCTTTCACAAGTTTTGGATATTTTATTTTTTCAACAGTGTTTTCCAATTTGTAGAACAAAATATCATTCGATGTTGGCTGTTTCGGGAATTGTTGATGAGGTCCACGCGTTCGACAAGAACACCGTTATCGACGCTGAAGGAAAAACACCGCAACACCAAAAA
The DNA here is from genome assembly GCF_021461395.2 of Schistocerca americana. Taxonomy (NCBI): domain Eukaryota; kingdom Metazoa; phylum Arthropoda; class Insecta; order Orthoptera; family Acrididae; genus Schistocerca; species Schistocerca americana. The sequence goes on from NC_060121.1 coordinate 723,958,600, forward strand.
GTAATTTAGAGTAATGAAATTCCTGGAATACATCTGTCTAGGTAACATATTTATGTGATTAACATTGCGAGATCACAGGTTAATGTACGCGCGGTATAAGCCACTGCAAATGGGAAATACTGGTACATTAATAACTGGTGCAACCGCTAGAATGCTGAATGCAAGTATACAGACATGCACTATGTTGTACTGGTGACGGATGTCAGATTGTGGAATGGAGTTCCATGACTGTTGCCTTGGTCGATCTGTATGTACATCTACATGTACATGGATATTCTGCAAACCGCACGTAAATGCGTGGCAGAGGGTTCATGAAACCACTTTCACATTAATTCTCTATTATGCACAGCACATGAAAAAAACGAACATCTATATCTTTCCGTGCGAGCTCCGATTTCTCTTATTCTATTATTATGATCGTTTCTTCCTACGTAGTTCGGCGTCAACAAAATATTTTCACACACGGAGGAGAAACTTGGTTACTGAAACTTCGGCAGAAGATTCCGCCGCAACGAAAAAGCCTTTGTTTTAATGATGTGGACCCTAAATCCTTTATCATGTCAGTGACACTCTCCCCCCTATCTCTACGTAATACAGAACGTGCTGCTCTTCTTTGAACTTTCTCGATGTTCTCCGTTAATCCTATGTGCTAAGGATCACACAGTGCGCAGCAGTATTCCAAAAGAGGACGGACAAGCATAGTGTAGGCAGTCTCTTTAGTAGATCTGTTGCATCTTCTAAGTGTTCTTCCAATAAAACGCCTTCCCCCAACCTTTTCTATGTGTTCTTTCCAATTTCAGTTGTACGTAACTGCAGTTCCTAGGAATTTATTTGAATGTACAACCTTTAGATTTAACTGATTTATCGTGTAACCTAAGTGTAACGGATTCGTTTTAGCACTCATGTCGATGACCTCACCCTTTTTATTATTCAGTGTCAATTGCCAATTTCCCCAGATATCTTTCCTTAATTGTTTTGCAATTTGTTTTGATCTTCTGAAGACTTAACTGAACGATAAACGACAGCATCATCTGCAAAAACCTAAGACGGCTGCTCAGATTGTCTCCTAAATCGTTTCTGTAGATAGGGAACAGCAGACGGCCTGTAACAGTACCTTGGGAAACGTCAGAAATCACATTTGTTTTACTCCATGACTTTCCATCAGTTACTATGAACTCCCTGACGGGAAATCACGAATCCAGTGATATATTTGAGTTAAGAGCTAGTCTTGTTTCACAAGAAGGATGTTTTATAAATTCGTGTGACCGTGTGTCTATAGACCGTTCTCTTCGAGGTAATTTATAATGTTCGAACACAATACATGTTCCAAAATACTGTTACAAAACGATGTTAATGATATGGGTCTGTAATTTGGCGAATTAATCCCACTGCCTTTCACGAATATTGGTGTAACCTGTGCAACTTCCCAGTCTTTGGGTACGGATCTTTCGTCGAGAGTGCGGTTGTATACGATTGGTAAGTATTGTTCTATTGCATCAGCATACTCTGAAAGGAACCTAATTGATGTACAGTCTGGACCAGATGACTTGCACTTATTTATTAAGTTCCTTCACTACTCCGCAAATATCTGCTTGTAAGTTATTCATGTTGGCAGCAGCTCTTGATACTAATTGTGGAATATTTACTTCATCTTCATGGTTAAGGAATTTCGGAAAGCTAAGTTTCGAAAAAGCTAAGTTTCGAAACTCTGCTTAAGTAGCACTGTCAAAAATAGTGTTTCCATTGCTGTGGCGCAGAGGAGGCACTGGTGTCTTTCCGCTAACATACAGGGACGCTTAATGCTGGTTGTGGATAGCGCCGGAGGTGTCGTATGATAATGTTCCTTATGTACTCGATTGGAGACATTTCTGCGATCGAGTAGACCAAGGCAACAACTTGACATTCCGCAGAGCGTGTTGAGTTGCAACAGCGGTATGTGGGCGTGCGTTATTCTGTTGAAATAGCTGTAATGCTGTTCATGAAAGGCAGCACAACAGGTCGAATCACCAGATTAACTTACGTGGATAACCACGTGAGTGCTCCTGCTGTCATACGAAATCGTATCCCAGACCATAACTCCAGATATAGGTGCAGTGTGTCTAGCACGCAGACAGTTTGGTTGCAGGCACTCCTTCTGACGAACACACGGCTACCACTCACGCCGAGACAGAACCAGCTTTCATCAAAAAACACAACAGACCCCCTCGCTGCCTTCCAATGAGCTCTCACTTGACACCATTGAAGTCGGATATGGCGGTGGTTTGGGGTCAGTAGGATGCACGCTTCAGGGCGTCTGGTTCGGAGCTGCCCTTGAAGTAACAGATTTGTAAATGTTCGTTGTTGTGCCACTGTGGTGACTACTGCTGGCCATACTGCTCCTGCAGTTGCAGTACGATGCGCCAGAGCCATAAGCCTAACACGTAGTGGCACGGATTTCTGTCTTCTTGCGACCGTACATTCTCGTGACCACTGCTGCCAGCAGCCATGCACATAAGCTACATTCCTGCCAAATCTTTCAGTAATATCGCGGAAGGAACATCGAGCTTCTCATAGCCCTAGTACACGATCCCATTCATACTCATTGAGGTGTTCATAATTGCGTCTTTGTCGCCTTAAAGACCTTCTTGCCTAACATCAACTCAGCACGTCCAGTCTCAAAGGTAACTTAACACCCACGACCGTTACAGCGTGTATTTAAAGCAAACCTGATTTTCGTCCTCATAGTAGCCACTCTTATGCGACTGGCGCGAAATCTTAATAGACATCGTCTTTCAGATGTAGTAACACGCCTAGCAATTTCCGTTCATGTCGCACAACTTCTCCTTGATCTGCGATTTTTCCCTCGGTGTATTTGATAGTTATAGAGAACCGTTTTACAAAGAACAGTGTAGGTTTGTAAACGACTATATTTTACGTGATTCTTGAGGCCGCATTATTATCGCATTTGAAGATTAAAAATGCGATTCAGGGTTACTTATGCACAGCAGGAAAACAACGGGCTCTAGTTGCCTACTTTTGCGTTTTATGTTGACAAATTTTTAAATCAACATTTAAATATGGCTTATTGTATGAATACATTAAACTGACTATGGATAAAGCTGTGAAATGTTTTAAATTTGAAGAATAAATCACTTACGAACAGTATATAACCTTTGTAGGTGCATGTGTAGATGGAAGTTTCAGGGGTAAATGACACAATAATTTTTCACTGTGACAAACGAGCCAGAACAGAGCCGCTAGTGACCAGTGTGTGAACTAACTAATTTGTCCGCATCAGAGACAGTGCTGTTTCCAATCAAAAACTCGTAGCACTAACATCCTCAGCGGTAACTATTAGTTGTTTTTGACAACAGGCAGAAACTTCTTTTACTTTTCGGGCTCACCATAACCCTCAGGGTCCAAGTAGTACTAGTTTACTGTATCTGTTTTGTTTTTGATTTTCTCGTAGAATTTTCTATGTTACAGCATAGTTTATATATCATTTTAATTTTAAAAGAGTGCTTCGACTGAGTGAGATTATTGAGGATACAAGCAACGGGTCTCTATTCGGGAGCAGCGGGGCCAAATTCCCGATTCAGATTTTTCTCGGTTACCGCGAGTCATTTCAATTCAGGTGAATGCTGTGATTGTTCCTTCAACGAATCACTAACTGATTAGCTTCCCTCATCATCGGCGTTTATACTCCGACTTCAATGACCTTGATGTGAACTCTTATCTATCCTTTTGGAATATTTGGCGGCGTACTTCGTGTTTATTGATTATTCTTGCTTAAAAATCATTTATTTTGTTTCCATTGTCAGTCATTGTTGCTGTTGTGGGGTATATCCAGTACATACACACCCAGAAGAATGTTTCTGCTTTTATTCCGAATTCTTGATGATTAAACGGCCGTTTTGAGGCGCAGCAGTGGAACAAAATTCCATACATGACGTGTAAAGGCGGGTAAGTTAATTTTTTTTCTGCAGTTTTAACTTAGCACAATATCTTTAATGGCGACGCGTTGCTTCATTTGTGCTACTCCAATCAACAACAGATTTAGGCAATGTTGAAAGGACACATGTCCACGCAGTGTTGTAAGGTCACATGTCCATGAAGAGTCATTGGCTGAAACAGCACAAATGAAGCAGTGCGTGGACATTAAAGATATGGTCCTGAGTTGGAAATGAAAAATAAATGAAATTACGCCCTTCCACTTCTCATGCACGGAACATTTTTAACCCAATGCTGTACAGTGGAAGCGTTTCATCTGACAACGAAGGGAATGTGTAGTTCGCGCGATACCCAATTCGAAGTTACATTTTCTGCGTACTATGATCTGTTGTGCTCGTTTACCTTGGCACTGTCCAGAACTTAGCTGTCTTGAGTATCGTTAACCTCTGATATACAGAAAATTTCGAGAAGATTGAACTGATTTCACATAGCCGTATGTTCTACATGAATGAAGGTACAAACTTGAGGTGAGTTTTAAATTACGTGTAAGACTAGAAAGTTTTATTTTCTTAAGAGCCATCCTATTTGATAATGATATACTTACATGCACGTACAACCATGTAGGTGCTTTTTACAGTTCCGTTTAGAGTCAAAGTTCTCATTTACCCCTCAAAAATGTTCAATTCGCCTTCCACTGGACGCACGAGAAACATTCAGAGGCTATTCTAACTCGTTACACACTTTCGCGAACTGGTCCGGTGTTAACTACATTTTTGCTATGTGGCGTCGCATTTTACTCCAAGCTGTTGGAGTGGAAGGCACTTAGATGGAGTCCTTCACAAAACCCGACAAGAAAATAGCGCACCATGAGCTGCTATCATTACTGAGATTGCTAATTCAGACTAAATATTTAATAGCTACGTTGAAACAAAAGGATTTTTCTTTGTTTTTGTTCTCACTGATAACGCCTACGTTATCGCGCGTTCTTTATTACTCCATATATCTTTGCGGTGAAGTTTTATAAGTTTTAAATCATTAATCTATTGCCCTGATTTCTACGTATTCAAGCAAGAAGTTATTTTTCCATATCAAGGTTTCGCTTTTGCAGATGTATTATAATTCATGATAATTTGTAGATTTGTGGAATGTTGAAATTTAAATCGCAGGATGTAGGCTTCACAATTTGGAGGAATAGAACTTGTCTGTGTTGCTGTCTGGTAGAGTTCCGAAAGTACTTAAATAAGTTGTCTTGTTGGTGGCACAGTAGTAATGTACTTACGAGATGATATTTTCGTCAGTCGACTGTAAGAAATGTGGCATCTAATTTATTCCGCTGTCGATTTTGACGTACAAGAAATTTTCAAGTGCCTTAGCACATGTATTCTAAAATTACGGGTTGTTTTTGTTGCCTCCGTAACAGCAGTCATGCAGCATCGGGAGCAAGGATACATCATTTAAAGATTTTGTGTAGAGACAATAGCTTTGACGGTGTCAGATATTGTGGCATACCGTAGTTTTAATTTTTCGATTATGACATGCTCTCGAAAACCACTTCAGTACGGCTCGTATACGAAATCTCTCGTGGAATAAATTGAACATTATATCCATCACAGTCGCCTGGTGGGATGGTGCTATTCTTTGTGTTGAACAGGGACAGCTTTGAGAAGAGCAACAACCAACTTTGAGAAGAGCAGCACCGTGGCTACCTGCGCGGTTTCAGCGCGCGACGTGTGTTTCCTAGATGGGCTGTCAACTGGCGTGGAGCGTGCGGCCAGGTTAATTCTGCACAGCATTCCGGGAGCGCGCTGTGCGCGAAATTACCGACCGCCGGCAGCCGGCCCCGCCGTTGTGGTTGGCGCAGCTGACGGCCGACGCGCGCCGAATATAAAGAATCCCCTCAAGGGAGATTTGTCTTGGCCGCTGCCCGGAAACGCCGATATTAAACTCATTTCAATTATATTGCCAGCCCACGCTCCACCCCCACACCCACCCCCCTCCCACTCCCGCGAACCCCTCCCCCCGACCCCTCTGGCCAACGCTTTCTTTATTGGAATTCTGACCGTCTCTGAGGAGGGAGGTGGTCCATTTGGCTCCGGTGGTCGTGGTCGTGGTGGTGGTGGTGGTGGTGGTGGTGGTGGTGGTGGTGGTACCAGTGGTGGCACCGTTGGTGGTACGGGTCGTCTAATTTCTGAGCACGTTGCGAACGCTCTCAGTAAATAATTACCAGCGGCCACCGCCACGGCCCACTGCGATGCCCAGCCAAAAGAACTGAGGAATTTTTCAGCCACGGTAACTGAGTTACGAGTAGTTCAAAAAAATGGCTCTGAGCACTATGGGACTCAACTGCTGTGGTCATAAGTCCCCTAGAACTTAGAACTACTTAAACCTAACTAACCTAAGGACATCACACACAGCCATGCCCGAGGCAGGATTCGAACCTGCGACCGTAGCGGTCGTGCGGGTCCAGACTGTAGCGCCTTTAACCGCTCGGCCACTCCGGCCGGCGTTACGAGTAGTACACGTAATGAGCTGTCTGTTACTAGTACAATATGGGGAGCCGCGAACATCGGAATGGCTAGAGATTTATCGCACCGTGATGTAACAGCAACAGTACGAGGGCAAAATGTTATCTCCATGGCGGCCCACACGAAGTCTGCCACTTTTACATGCTCAACACCCGAACTCCGCACCTAGCACCAGTTTGTGACACTCTCTTGGCAACTCCCTGGAACAGTTCAGTTGGACTGTAGCAATGTTAAGCTGAGGGTGCCGTCAGATTATTATTTTAAAAAAATTGAGAAAGGTAAATTATTCTCTCAAATGGCTCTGACCACTATGGGACTTAACATCTATGGTCATCAGTCCCCTAGAACTTAGAACTACTTAAACCTAACTAACCTAAGGACATCACACAACAGCCAGTCATCACGAGGCAGAGAAAATCCCTGACCCCGCCGGGAATCGAACCCGGGAACCCGGGCGCGGGAAGCGAGAACGCTACCGCACGACCACGAGCTGCGGACTATTCTCTCAAATACCCCTATTAACAGAAACGTGCCTAAAAAGCGTTTAAACAAAAAAGTATAAAATAACGCGCTTCAGAAGATATTTTTAAGCTAACCATAACATTTATTGCTTTGTACCAAACACAGCTCAAGAAGTACCGTATTCACCTTTCACCATTTCGTCTTTATTTGGTTTTATTATCAGGTTTTTCTCCCAAGCCAGTAGCGACACTATTTAACCTAATGTAAGAGTCTGTTTGTACTCTTCTCAAGTTCCTCACAAGAATGTGTTAGGGCGAGCCGATTCAAACAAGAAGTTAGAACGAGAACGAAAAATCATACACGCATTTGTTGTTATCCAAAGCGCAAAAGACACGTCTGTCCAAAAGCAGTGCTCTGAAAACATAACTCCAACATATATAAAGTAACTTACGATATTAACTGCTTGGTGGAAATGAGTGAAATTGCGGGAGCATGTTGCTAGAGGTCCCCAGTCGTACACAGAAAGTTGGACGTCACATAGCGTGAGATCAGCGTGATTGTAGCGCCCGATGGGGCTGGTCTCGCAACATGAGTCAGTTGAAGGAACGGGATAAGACAGTGTATCAATCAACGGGCAGTTATGGTGCACTACACTGGTGTTCTTTGTGACAACAAGGTCCACACACAACACTTGGATGGCTTTCCACTGGGAGAGTCGTCGGAGAACTGGAAGGAGGACGGAATGTCACGTTTATAGCCCAAGAGTCTGATTTTGCTCACGACACTTTTTCATGTGTGTGGGGAACGTTCCAAACCACAGGCACTGCTGTCCGAAGGAGAGGAGGTGGTCACCCACGTTCAACTACAGCAGCAGACGACAGCTACATTGTGCAGTAGGCAAGGAGGACACATGTCAAACAGCAGGTGCAATTGCATCCACATTAATCAGGACTGCAAGGCGCACAATCACACACTCCACAGTCGCACGGCGACTGTAAGGAAGTGTTCTCTTTGCCAGACGACCAGTACAATGGTATCCCGTTGATACCCGCACGTCGGCGTCACCGTTTCCGATGGTGCCCAGAACGTAGGGAGTGGACCAAAGAGGAGTGTGGTCCCGTCCTCCTCGGATGAGAGCAGATTCAGTCGTGAGTAGTGATTCAGGACGTACCCTCATATCGCGAGAGGTGGGAACACGTAATGCACCCGGGAATACTGTGGAACGTTGTCGTCTTGGTGATCTAGATGTTATGGTGTGGGGAGGCATAATGTTGTACGGGCTTCCCTCTGCGCCCCCCCCCCCCTCCCCCCTCGCGCGTCTACCTTTTCTGACTTGCAGATTTCGTGTGCGCCTGTCGAAGGTGGCAAACATTTGAGAAATACCGTCCGATTTCTGTCACATGTTTTCTGTTTTCATACATTAACTTTAGCAAGCACATTCTATTTAGATCAGTGCAAGTTTCGAAAGAAATCGTGACAGACTCCTAAAGACGAAAGACATAGGGCACAATATTGCGTTGCTTCTTCTCATATCCTAATATATTGTCGTTACTCGATGTCATATGACTTTACAAGGCAATTCAAAATGAATACAGCGATTACCAACGGCTATAATTACTCGATGTATATCGATGCAACGATAAGAATTACAGAGAATGTAAAAGACAGTTGAAAACCGAGTTGTTGCGCAGGCGCAATCGGAATCCGGCGCATGCGCGTTGATGTATACGTGAAAAGTTCCGTGTCGTAAGTGAAAAAGGTGTGATATATTCTTTTATGTGTTTGTCTATTTTTTGTTTGTCTGTTGTCGATGTATTATGCTCGCAGTAAAAGGTCGTAACAACGTGATAAAATTGTATCTCATAGTGCTGTTAAAAGAATTACTGTTTGTTGCGCGTATGAAGAGGCTTGGGAGAGACGGCTGGATATTTTTAGCAACTATTCATACATGAGATTGCAGGTTCGAGTGCTGTTGTCCACGTCTCTTCCCGTACACGTCGCATTCAATCTGAAACAATTCTGCTATTTCAATACTTCCAAAAATACTAAGAAAGGCCGTGACGCTCACCTTTGTTCTCATGATAAATAACGGTTTATTGTGTCTCTTGTACAATTCTCCGCATAACATCAAAAGAAGCGAACAGAAAACTCTAGTTACCCTTTGTTACGAGTAAACCACAGAGAGTGTAATATTCCGAGTCAACGATATAATTATCATAGACTCTCTCAGATAACGTTTTGCCACTTAGCTTTCTCACAGTCGATTCAGTACATTACATATTTATTACACTACAATGGTGAATTGTGCATGTTGAAATCTAAGAATTGTCGATCCGTATTCGCAGTGCAGAGATTTCGTAAGTAATACAAACAGCACTTCCCAATGCCAACAATATCCGCGAATGGCATCCGCAATTTGAAGAAAGAGCGAAGGAAAAAGTGCCGGCCAGCGACTTCTATAACCACAGAACTTCGCGAGAATTCGCCTTTAGTTCGCACGTAGTCCCGAAATCGACGCACTGAGCCAGTAGTGCGTAAAAAGAAAAAAAAAAACTTCGTTTTCAGTGCTCTGTAATTCTTATCGACGTATTGCTATGCATTAAATAGTTACAGCCTTTGTAGTCGCTTTTTTGATTTGGTATCGTCCTACATATCGAAACGGCAGTCAGCAGGACTGCGTTTCTTGCACTTCTAAGGCTGTGCCAAATCTTAATGCAGGATGTATCAGGAAACCATCAAATGTTGCTTTGTTGTGCTGGGCGACAAATTGGTTATTTTTCGAGAGAGAGCCCATATCCGGAAACGTATAGTTTCGGCGCCTTGAACGTGTCTTGTAATATACTGCAGAATGTGGTGCTGGTGTTGAATTTCTTAATGAAATGTGGAATACCGACACATCGCTCTAGCCGAATCGTTTTCTAGCTCTGACGCCCCTTACCTCCCAAACCGTGGGAATTCGGACTTAAAAATATGTTTACCGCCGTCCTCAACATGCTAAGTGTATCACTTAAGCATTCCGTGCGTCCACTTTACAGTGATGGTTAATTGGTTGCGTAACTAATTAAGATACCAAACAGATACCAAACACAATACGACGAAACTTTGACGCCACTGCTCTTAATTTCATCTTCTGGTAGGAGCTCACTGTTGAAGACCTGTTTGCTGCTTCAGCCAAGACGCTAAGCTTTGCTGGTGTTCTTTTTATACACCTTGTATTTGTTGCGCTGTCACTGAGTAGTTCGGTAACGCACACAACAAAGTTTAAGGATTGTTTTAGATTATAAGTTACATAAGCAAATTATTATTTGCTTTTTCGGATAATAATACATAGTGAGTTAAGGCTGAATAAGCAAAGAGTGTTCTTAATAATTGATAAGTGTAGCAGATACTAAACAAGTAAGTTGTAGAAGCGTTCCAGTTAAGGCACTGCTGTCGTAAGAGGTACCTACGGGGCTTAAATTCTTACTCTGCCAGCGTGAACAGTGTTCTTCATTGTTTTCGTAAACGGCATATGGAAAACCTCGGAACAACAGCACTCAGAAACGGTTCGTTAGGTAGAACTCCTTCTCTTGCAATGCCTACTAATCAGGGGCGCCGACTCATAAAAAATATTTGGGAGGCCCGTACTGGTAGTCTTGCCCCGGGAAATTTTCTAAATTTTAGATGAAAAATAGTGTTTTAAAGTTTTTTAAACATTTTAGAGTCATATGACCAACATTAGAACCCCGAAAACTTCGATTCCGAGGAAGCGAAGGATCATCAACTTATGAAGGTTTTTCTTTTAAACACAATTCCCAAAAGTGTTCAAAACTATCACACCCCAGATCAGCAACACTTAGATGAGGGCATTGAATTTTTCCATTGACACCTTCTACTGGGTTCAATAAAGACGAAAAAAGAGTAAGCCGGCCGAAGTGGCCGTGCGGTTAAAGGCGCTGCAGTCTGGAACCGCAAGACCGCTACGGTCGCAGGTTCGAATCCTACCTCGGGCATGGATGTTTGTGATGTCCTTAGGTTAGATAGGTTTAACTAGTTCTAAGTTCTAGGGGACTAATGACCTCAGCAGTTGAGTCCCATAGTGCTCAGAGCCAAAAAAGAGTAAGTTTTGCATTGTAACATTGACTCAAGGTAGCCTGCACATTTGTAACCGGCCTCTGTTTTGCCCTCTGCAGAAAATGTTTCAAAAACACTCTATAAGTTCTTCAAAGTTTTTCAATATTCTCAAGATACTAGAAGCTCGCATAGTCCATCGAGTCGGGCAAAGGGGTCGTAGACCAGCTCGGCCGTTGGCGCTCTCACAGCGTATGCTTCTGAAAAGTCCCATCGTTTTGTTGGATTCCCTTACGATGTTTTCTAAGTCCTTGGCTAAAGCCATGATAATCATTAAATTGATGTATTTCAATGTTTAATATATGTCCACATGGGTTAATTTATAGCTTCTGAAGAAGATACCATTATTGGCATCGAAACCTAGGTAAACTATATAAAAAAAAACCTTGCAACTGTAGGCTGAATTTCTTATTGTCTGAACAATTCACGGTTGCTGAAGCGCTGCATAAGATACCGGAGACTGACCACAACTACCAAGTCTAAACTGTGAGCGGTGCAGTGCACATAACGTGCTTTTGGTTGTATATCCAAAACTAACTTTTGTAGTCCTTTGAACTTACCTCTCATATTCGAGGCACTGTTCTCTAAAGTTATCCATTGACAGATGGCTCCGAGCACTGTGGGACTTAACATCTGAGGTCATCAGCCCTCTAGAACTTAGAACTACTTAAACCTAATCAACCTAAGTACATCACACACATCCATGCCCGAGGCAGGTTTCGAACCTGCGACCGTAGCGGTCGCGCTGTTCCAGACTGAAGAGCCTAGAACTGCTCGGCCACAACGACCGGCTCCATTGACAAATCAAGACAAGCAAAAACGTCTTTTAAAATACTAAACTGAGTTTGTGATTCAGTGTTGGGGGTCTCGTATGAGCCAATAAAGTC